>NC_081406.1:361362455-361671761 GCF_030272615.1 Cryptomeria japonica | reverse complement strand
CAACCATTACAAATATCTTACTCTGTTGGTGAGATACCTTCTCTGCTACACCGACTCACTCTTCTACTTCTTAACTATCGGTACACCTCTCCTCTTCTTCTTCTTCTCTATTGGATCTCCTCATCACTTCTCTGCACTTTACTAGTGGTATACTCTACCAGTTCTATATCTTCCTTCTCTACAACTTCCTTCTCTACTACTCTGTCAGTATGGACACTACTGGTTCTGCTCTTCTATTGGTTGAACACTTCAACTAGGTTCACCCTCCCACTTAGTCTCTTCTCAAATATTCATTAATAAATTGACTGATTTGCTCTCACAAGAAAAAGTAACACTTAATCACTTCGCAGTAGCACACTCTTCTTTCATTCAGTAGCAAAACTATGTCTTTGGCCCACATATTTATAGCCTGGTTTTCCCGCCAAAAGCCAATTCAAAAACTACGTGGTTAGGGTTTCCTCATCAATCTTGAGGAAAACCAAATCCAATCAGATCTTCTATTGGTGTAGACTAAGAAGGCATGTTGAGATTTTGGTAAAGGAGAAGATGATAATATATTACCAAAGACATCTTGATTGTTGAAGTCTTTGTTGATATATTATCTTTGGAGAAGATGATAACTTGAGCATGAAGTTTGCTAGTGATATGCAAAAATAATTTGAGATGCCTATGATAAGAGAGATAAAAAATTTCTTAGGTTTGCATATTTCACATACTGGAAAGGGTATTTTTATATCTCAAACTAAATATATGAAAGAATTGTTGAATAAGTTTGGGTTAGATGACTCCAAACCGGTTGGAACTCCTATGGTGATTGGTTGCAAATTGTCTAAAAATAATGAATCTCTAAAAGCTAATCAATCTTTGTACAGATCTATGGTTGGTGGATTGCCATATCTTACTCAGACTAGACCTGACATTATGCATGTTGTGTGCATGGTTGCTATATATCAAGTTGATTTGAAAGAGAGTCATGTCATTTCCATAAAGAGGATATTCAAATACTTGAAGGGGACTATGGATTATGCTTTTTGGTATCCGAGTAATGATGATTTCATGTTATGTGCTTACATTGATGTTGATTGGGCTGGTGATATTGATGACCGGAAGAGTACCTCCACTGGTGCTTTCTTGTTGGGTAAGAAATTGGTTTTATGGGCTAGTAAAAAATAGGATTCAGTATCATTATCTACTGTTGAAGTTGGGTGCATTGTTGTTGCTAGTAACTACACTCAGGTAGTTTGGATGATGCAAATGTTGAAGGATATCAGAGTTATCTATGATGAGCCTACTGTCATATATTGTGATAACTCTAGTGTTGTCAATATATCAAAGAACCCAATGTAGCATTCAAAGACTAAACATGTATCAATCAAATATCATTTCTTGAGGGAAAGACTTAGTGAAGAGGAAGTAAAGCTAGAATATGTATCTACAAAGGAATAGATTGCTGATATTTTTACTTAGCCTTTACCTGCAGATACATTTGTCTACTTGAGAGATAAGTTAGGGGTATCCATCCCTCCTGATGCATTGAGTTGCATCAATCCGGTGGACCTCACAATCTTATCTCTTTATCCATATCGATGAGTTGGTACTGCTCCTATGGTGGAGTAGTCTTTTGCATTGGTTATATGGGAGAGAATCATGATTTTCTTATCTAAGGGGGAGAGTTTGGTTTTTTGTTTTGAGATCCTTGGCATTGTTGTCAAAAGGGGAGAGAAGCATATGAAAAACTATTTTCTCTGCTTGATCTTGTGGGAATTTGTTGGAGATGTTTTTTTCTTTGCATTGATTGTTTTTTACATTCATATGTTGTCATCAATGCCAAAGGGGGATATTGTTGGACATTGATGCTGTTAGGATATGTTGTTGCCATTGATGTCAATATATTCCTGCTCCAATGATTGCAGATTGGTTTATTAGGATTATATTCTTTTGCATTGGTTTTGATGATCTAGGAAGCTTAATTGATCTATCATATGAGCCAGTTTGCAATTTATTTTTTTGATCAGTGCTTTGTAGAGTTCAGTATTTCCTTTGGTATATTCCAATGTGATTAGATCTTTAGCTAATATTTTGGGAGATTATTTGGGATGGTCTTGTCTATCTTCATTTCAGATGGTTCATGATTTGGTGCTCTGCAAGTTATCTTTCTTTGTGATAGTTGATGTTGTTTGAGTATTCTTGAGGTTCAGATGTTGATCGACGAATATTTGATAAGTGGTGTTGGTACAACTATTATTGGTGATTCTAGTGTTCTTGTTGGTGTTTCCTAATTGTGTCCTATTTTTTTTTATGATCAACATTGATCATTATACGAGTTCTTGGTGATTTTGCTGAACCGATGATGTTCTTCATGTTATGCGATTTTCTTGGTTGTGTAGTGTGTTGTTGATCTTGGCATGATTTTCAGTGGTGTTGTGTATTTGGAGATTTAGTTTAGGACCTTGTCAGAGATCATGTATATCAAATTATATTGGTCCGCTAGTTGATCTTTGTATCATGTGATGCAATTTTTTAATTAGGTGTTGAGGGTTTAGCCAACCTTGTTTCCAAGGTTGATGATTTGTATAAATAAGTGGTATAGTCATGTAATTTAGGTATCAAGGTTGTGTTTGCATTATCAGATAGTGATGTATGGGAAAACAAGGGATTCATATTTTGGTGTGGTGTAGATTGATGTTGTAGAGTAGACATATGTGCCTAACTAGAACTATCATCAAGCATTTGCAGATGCTATTTTTGTAGTTCATTTGATTCTGGATTGTTTTCTAAACATTTTTTAAGTTAGCAAGACTTCCTTGTAAGGTAGTGAACCTTCCTTGAGGGTTGTAGCCTTCTAGGGTATTATATCTTGAGTTGTAAGCTCTAGGAAGTGTGTCTGAATGCTGGTGCATTCCCCATTGTAATATTTTCACATACTAGTGCAAAGTATCCTCTTATTGTGGATAGGTTCCCACCATGGTTTTTTCCTTAACTGGGTTTTCCATGTCAAAATCTTGGTGTTGTGTGTTGTGCTATTTATTTTCTTATCTTTGTTGTTGGTTTAGTATATCAAATTTAGATTTGTGGTTAAGTTAGTTGATCCAGTGAAAAATGATGTACCCCTCCTCTCAGTTTTCCTTCATTATTTTTGCCAACATATCCTTCTATCTTGTTCTTTCTTTCTTGAATCCTATGAAAAGTATTTTATTAAATAAAAGTTATGTTTTAACACCCCGCTATGAGGCCCAGAGGACTTAAACAAAATAAACATAAATAAAACATAAATAATTTTTATTTTATTTAAAAGATATACCATATATTGTATTGGGATACATGAAACATCATGATAAGGAAAAGATGTACAAGAATAAACTAGCAAAATTCCTCAAGGCCCCCACAATGATGTTACTCAAGGATAAGAATAACTATACATACAAAGACAAATGAACTTCTATAAACATGATAACATTGTCCTTTACAAAGGATCATGATACATAATGCATAGTCATGAAATAGTACATATGATCATCGTATACATTACAGGGTATCCATTAGGATACAATCTCCATGAGTACAATAATGAAATGAGTACAAAATCTGGTACACAAAGTAGGTCTTCAATCTCCTCATGAGCCATCACGAATAAGATGCAGGTCAAACCAAAACCCAATGGGTATTAATAGCACTCCACCTAGCCATGTGGTATCATTAGGTCCACCCCCTGTGCTAGGAGGTATCAACCAGACCCAAGAGATGAAAGCAACACACAAGAGAACAACATGACTCTCAAGAGCACCAACAAGACTACACACAAGAAAATTAACAAGATTGTATGCACAAGAGGCTCACAAGAGTAACATCATAGGAGACACAAAAGTAAAACAACCAACTTCCAGAGGCCCAAGCAATCCACAAAAGGATAAAAGGGATAAGTTACCACTAGGTATGCAATAGGGAAGAGTGTCATCACTAGATTGTCATGAGTTACCCTAGTAGGTCTTCACTAGGTCTCGACCCCCTTCCTGGGTTACCCTGGTAACTTCTCCCGACCCCTGGCCCCCATACAAATGCTAGTGAACCACACCAACCTTTTGAAAGGACAAGATTGGTGGATGCCATTCCAGGCCTTCTCTACTTACCCCAAACCTAAACAAGCATTTGAGGGTAAAAGAGGAAACAATTAATCTTTATTAATGTGAGCTAGCTACCCACCCCAATTCATTAATTAGGTTTTCACTTGATTACAAAAATCTTATTGAATTACCCTAGCGACCACTTTGGCTCCCAGTCCCTAATGAAAGCCACTCCCCCTTGACTTGCACCTAGGAATCAATACAACACTAAAGATAAAATCAAGAATCACAAGATGGTAAAACACCAAGATACCAAAGCAAGGCTTGACTCTCTTGCTAGAATAAGATAACAGAGTATCCAAAGTAGGATACAAAACACCATCTAGCTTCAAACACATGCAAGGCTTGAACTTTAATCCAACAAAGAGAAACATGGCTATACAATAAAGAATCCATAAACTCCCTCCCTTAGCCTCTAGAATACAAATACATAAAACAACATATCCAAGTATCCAACTATGATAGACAAGATCCATATGCAAATACAAGTTCGCATAATGTCAACATAAGAAGATCCAAACATAATAAAACACCAAAGAGGCCATAATACCATCTATACATAAATTAATTCAAATTAACATTAATTTTAATAACCCAAAATCTAAACCATTATGACTCATTTTATTTCAAATTATTTGCACTATAAAACTATCATTTCATTATTCAATTATTTATGATAACGTAATACATTATTGCCAGTTCACTATCATGTTTTTGATCAACAACAAATTAAAAGAAAGAATCCAAAGTTCAAATGATAAAGAATGCTAATAAATAATCCTAAATATAACTTAACCACATGATCAATTAATTATATGAAATTACATATGGTTATATCTAAATAAATTTACTTTTCTAAAAACTATACCTAATTTCCAAATATATCTATGTTTGACAAAATACATATTTATTTCACAAAACTATCTTTATAGCCAAATCTAATAACATTAATTAAATACATCTAATTTAATCCTTTATAACTATCTAGCTATATTTATCCAAAGTATTACCTTTTATCAGTTATACTATCTTATAAAAAACAAGCTATATTTTCAAACACACACACATATCGTGTAGTACCCCTACCCTAGTCAGCTTTGTAAAACCGGTTTGACTTTGGTTGACTTTTTATGTGGTAATCTTGAATGGTTGAATTACCATGAGGTAATATTGTAGTCAGATATTATGAATATTCTGCGTATCTGTTAATGTGCTTTCACATCGATTCTTATGTAAGTTTAAATTATCCTCCTAATTCTTGTTATTAATCTAGAGCTAACATCTTCATTATATGTGTGTGTGTGTGTGTGTGTGTGTGTGTGTGTGTGTGTGTGTGTGTGTGTGTGTGTGTGCGTGTGTGTGTATGTATGCTTGTATGACTCTTGGTTGCAGGAGATTGCAAGTATAGTACCGCCTAGGTGCGAGGTTCATCTTCACCTGGATTCGTAGGGTTGAGTATACCTCTTTCATCCTTATAATTTGGGTTAGATGGTCGTAAAACCCCCAGTTTACCCTAGTCATGGTCAAGTAAGCGTCGTCTGTGATCCATTAGTTTCCCTTTTTATTTGGGTTTGCAAGTCAGGTAATTGGTTGGCTTACTTGGTTTGCGTGTTTGGCGTGTGGTAAATGGAGTATTTAACCCTAAGTATTTATTTTGATTTAATGTGTTCATTTACACATTAGTAATTGAGGAATCAAAATAAATAGGTTTTTTCTATGTGATTAATCATTAATTAAAAAGATTACTCTATTTATGTTGGTAGCGAGTTTAATTTAATGGTTAATTTTAAATAACAAATTTATTCAGTTTATGCATTTTAAAAAGGAAAGATTTAAATTTATTCAAAATAGAAATAATTTAATCTCTTTTTCTTTTTGGAATAGAAAGATTAATTTTAATTATTTAAGAAAATCAATTTTGATTAGAAAAGCGAGTTTTATTCATATTTATTTTATATAGTGTGTAAGATTGATTTTGATAATTTAATTTAACTAAAAATATTTTACCCTCATTAATATTGTGAAATGCAACTATTAGCTTTGTTAATTAAAAATTAAATGAGGGAGAAAATCATTTCTTTTAATTAACTAAATTTATAATCTCAATGCATAAATAATTCAACTATGAGATAATTCCATTAATTAATTAATTAAATTAAGTTGCAAGCTACATGATATTAGATATATATTTTTTATTTAAATTTTAGTGGAAAAATAAATTAGATTAATTATATTTATTGTTCCTAGAATTTTAAATAAATAAAAGACTAAATTAAAAAAAAATGAATAAAAGAATTAATTGGAATTAAAGTATTGTTTTAATTCTTTATTTAGAAAATTAATTAATTTGCATGAGAAAAGAAAAGAAAGAATAATGATTTTTAATTATTGCATGTTAGCTTATCTTTTGTTATAAAATTAGAAAATAAAATAAAATTACTTTTATTCTAAATTTAGGTTTTTGAGAAAAAGCTATTGAACCTAGAATTTTAGTTTAAATAGGGAATAGGTCTTTATTTTAGACACATAGGAAACCGGTCAGGAATTTAGGTGAAGAAATTTATTGGAAGCTTATTGAAAAGATTAGGGCTCTTCTACAGATTTCTTCCAGGAAAACTATACTAGGTTGGGTGGGTTCTTTGATTTGTTGGTTTTTAAGAAAGTAATGCTATTTTTCTCTGAATGGTGTGTGTGTAAATTATTTGTCATATCCAAAACCCTCTTCTGGTTAATTCAAGTTTTGATTTAAAATTCTTGCCTGATGTTAATTTTCTAGTTAATGGGAGTAATTTAATTTTGAGAAAATTAGGGAAATTATTATGGAAAAATTATTCTCTCTTGTTGATTTGTTCTGATAACCCTTTAAATAAATCTTTGTGAATTTAATTGATTTCTTTAGAAACAAATTTAATTATGAATTAAATTTATTGGATTATCTAATTTAAAAAAAATGTAATTGGAATAAAATTTTGTGAATGAATTTTATTGAGTTGGTAATTTTATTTCTATGTAAATTCTATCGAAGGATTTTTTTTTATGAAATTGGAATTTATTTTCATGTTTTAAAAATTAAAAATTAAAATTAAAAAATAAATAAATAAATTAAAAAAATTAAAAAAATATGTAACTTTGGGTAGGGAGCTACCTATGGTAGCATCCGCTACCGGTGGTAGTACACAGTACTACCGACAGTAGCAATCCTACCAGTGGTAGCAGCTGCTACCAGACGGTAGTAGTGCTATTAGATGGTAGTACTTGCTACCTACAGTAGTAGTGCTACCGGCAGTAGCAAGGGCTACCGTGCCGGGGCCGAAATATTAATATTTTTTTTTAATTATTCTTTTACCCTGTGCGTACTGCAACATGGTTATTTTGGGTTTCGTGCCCAAGGGTTGGGTAATCAGAATAATTTATGATTTATAATAGATATATATATATATGTGTGTTTGTGTGTGTGTGTGTGTGTGTGTGTGTGTGTGTGTGTGTGTGTTTATATATATATTTATATATTAGATGTGTTTTCATTATGGTGGGTATTATATTATTTTACTATTATTTAAATACTGGTTATGAGTTGATATATATATTTGTAATATATATATATATATACATACAATTATATATAGTTATAAAATCAGTTTATAGTTTGAATGTTTCAGAAAAGCTTATAATTTTTATAATTGATAATTATGTTAAAATACATTAGGAGAATTATTTCTATGAGATCTTATTTAACTTATTGGACAAATGACAAATTGATTTCTTTGTATTAAATAGTGGTACTTTCTTATTGTCTAGAAAATCTTTGATTGCAAGTTATTTATGCTTTTGGCTATTTTAAGAAAAGATTGCTTGTATTAGGATCTTGTGTAAATGATGTTTGCAGTCAAGCTTAATTTCATTACAATTTTGGTTGAGTTGTCATTGTGCCCTATGTTGATATTTTTGTTTGGACCCTGTCGTTCGGATGATTTGGGGTACCTGTTTATGTCTTTGATTTCTAGTTTGGTTGTTGCCTTGTGATGGTGTCTTAACTAGTCCTATCCTTTGTGCAGGTGTCGAGTTTTGATTTGTGGTTGACCATAGTGGGTCAGGTCTCTAGTTAGAGTACTATTGGGTAGTGGACCTTGTATTAGCTTTTAATATGTTTAGTTGGATCCGTTTCTTTGTAGGGATCATTATGTAATTATTGATCAATGTGGTCAGTTGTTTATTGGTATGATTCACCTCGATGGTAGGAATGTAAATGATGTGGAACTTATTACCCTAAACTTATTTAATATCAGAGGGGTCTTGTAGTTGAGCAGACCCGGAGATGTAGCCCTCTAGGGGTGAACTCTGAGATCATTTTGGTGTTATGTGTTGCTTTTGTTCTTATGTTTCATGTTTTAGTGTTAGCATGTATGGATGACATTTTGATAGATGTGTAAGTGGTTTAGATGAAATTAGTTATAAATGCAATAAATTGGATCATGAAAGAATGTAGATTAGAATAATGGAATATATTTCGTTATTGTTAAGAAAATTAAGTATGCATGGAAAGATCTCGTTAGTTTATGATGAAATTCAAGTGTGTTATTAAATTAGATGCATGACTCAAATTTTAATGAAAAGTATGAATGAAAGGTATGAATAAACCTTAATGGATGAAGTTTATCTTGTGATCTATATTTTATCTTGCTGAAAGAAATTATCCTTGTTTAATAATTATCTCGTTATTAAGATAATCAACTTAATTGGATTTATTTGTGTGAGTTAAGTTAAATGTGTAATTAAGTAATCACATTGGGAAACTCTTTAGGTGTTAGTTGATGTCTTCTGCCGTGTAATATGTACTTTGATATTTTATTGTATCTTTATGTTGTCTTATTTAAAAAAAAAATTATTGCACTCCATTCATGTGTCTTAGCTTTATCCCTTCAGGGTTTCCTGGCAGGGCATTACATATCAAACCCACATAAAAATTCAAAATGGAATAATAACATTTACCAAGTTTTCTTTTTTTATGATTTGGCAAATTGTTTAAATATTTTAATTGCAGAATTGGGAAAGTGTCATGTGGAGGAAGGGGTTCCATGGTGGGGGCTCCCTACCACCATGGGTAAGCCCATGGTGGGTGGGGTTTCCCACCACGGTGGGTGCCCATGACACCCAAACAAATAAACATGGCACCAAAGACAAAAACATAGTACACATAAATTAATATATTAATATATTAATAATTTAATATTAAAAACTATATTTTAGCATATTAAAAAAAACCAAATGCATTAACATTTAAATTAATAAATTTAATAACAACTCGATTAAAACACAAGTCTCTGTCACAGAGACTTAATTAAGAACATAGTCATGGAATAATTCTTTTCCCAGGTTTTGAAGAGAATATATATATATATATTGGATAAAGGTTCATAGAGATTTGAAACAACCAAACCCAACACGCAAATTTTTCAGAATCACAACAAATAATTTCAATAACCCAGTAATCTCCATTAACAGACAATCCAATTTATTTTCTCTTTTCAATTAAACAATAGACTAATTTTTCAATCAAACTAAAAGAAATTCTACAAGAAAGAAATAAATATGGAACCCTACCTCTAATACGCTATCTAGAAATCATGCACAAAAGAAAAAGAAAAAAACCTCAAGAAGATTCATGGTTGCTGGACACAATATGCTAGGCACACAAAACCAGAAGCTTAAACAAAATCCTTCAAAATCCTTTCATCAATTCCATAGAAAAACCCAAGACAAACTCCATCATTTCTCCAATTTCTTCTTCTAACTTGATTTCCAAAAAAAAACCCTTTTTCAGAAAACAATAATGAACAATTCATGTGTACCCCCCCTCCCCCCCCCAAAAAAAAAAGAAAAAAAAAAGCCTACACGGGAAGCTAAAACTTTTCTTCCCTAAAAATAATCCCAAAAAAGAATGCAAGAATCCACTACATTAAATCTATTAATTATTTATTTATTTTCTTTTTGTAACTCCCACACATGCAAATTTTAAATTTGAAAACAATTAATTATTTACCTATAAAATTAATTTTCCATTAACACCATAAAATCCATGATTATTATTTAATTCCTTTTTTATAAATTAATTTTCAAAAAAGTAGATTAGATTAAATCACTAACTTAGGTAATCAACTAAAAACAACTAATACTTATGTGTGCAACAATGGGTGGAGAGGAGCGGTGAGCAAGAAATTCAAATTTCAAACCTGGGGATGGCAGAATTCATGGGGATGGTAGTATTTCTGCGGTTGGAGCTGGTAATCATGTTGCTCCCTATGCTTCTTAGGGTACTAAGGGGGACACGGCGATAGTCAAATCAGTGGAAGATAAAGATTCCAAAATCGGGGACCCACATGATAGAGGTAAAGAAAAGAAATGGTCTGCTCTTTTTGGAGTCAGGCCTCTGGTGAAATCTGGTCTTCCAAAAGTTAAAAATATCTCTGATCCAGCAAAAGGGGTTTTTTCTATTTCTGTTCCAAATAAGCTGGTTGATTTCACTATGTCTGGCTTAGCTATGACCTTGGTTGGAAGGTTTGCTGGTTTTAGACCTAACATTGATGTTGTAAGGAACTTTATAAGGAGGAAATGGGTTCTCAAAGGTCAAGTGGATGTGACAGCTTTGCCTAGGGTTTTTTTTCCTTTGCTTTTAATAATGAAGAAGATATGAATAAAGCGCTCTATGAAGGGCCATGGATGTTTGACAAGTCAACCTTGGCTTTATAGAAATGGGCTCCTAACCTCCCTCTAGATGATTCCTTTTTTGTGTTGGTGCCTATGTGGATGCGTCTCCCTGGCCTTCCATTGGAGTTCTGGAATGAGGAGGTCTTTAAAGGGATTGTGGGATCATTTGGTGAACTTCTTTCAATCGACCCGATGACAGTAGCTAAATCAAGGTTGGTTTTTGCTCGTATTTGTGTTAATGTTAATCAAATGATGGATATGCCTCAATCTATTGAGATTTTGTCTAAATTGGGGAAATGGACCCAAGTGATTGAATATGAATCTCTCCCATTTGTTTGTTTTCATTGTAAAAAGTTGGGTCATTGGGCAAAATCTTATCCACTTAAGAAGAGTAAGATTGGTAAAAATGATACCAAATCGAAGAAGAAATGGCAAATGAAAGGGAAGAATGATGATCCACCTTCAGAGGTTGTCCCTGAGAAGGAAGTGACCGAGATGGAAAATGAGGAAAAGAAGGGTGTGAATAGTAACAATAAAAAATCAGTGTGTGCTTGTTCTAATAGTCAAAAAGAAAGTAACAAGAAGGAAGAGCATGGGAAAGAAGAAAAGGCTCAAAAATCTAAATCAAAGGATCAGAAGGTTGGTCCTATCATCCAGGGTAAAGCTGATGAGAGTTCCTATGATGATGTTTTTTCTTCATAAAATGAGGAAGACTTTAATGAAGCGCAGGACTGTAATATTTTGGATATTGAGCCTTTGTTGTTATTAACCAATAGAAGTCCTAAGCAGACTAGAAATATGATCCTAAACTCCCAATGCAAAACTCCTCCTAAAAGTTTGGAAATGGTGGTTCTTGAGGGAAATCTTAGGATTTTTGGTATTAAAGAAGGCAAGTCAAATAATGGAGGACCCAATGGAGGTATTTCAACTAGAAGCAAGAATAAGAAAGTGGCAGATGTTGGAAGTCATAGAAAAAAGCAGAGGAGACCCTCTCTAAAGAATCAGAGGGAACAAGAAAGTTGGAAGAACTATGTTGATGGAACACAGAGCTCCATTGAGTCATCCTTATCCCCAGTTAAAGTATGAAGATAATCTCATGGAATATTAGAGGGTTGAATACCCCCCATACATATGATGTGTTGTGTAATATTGTAAGAGATCATAAACCGGATGTAGTCCTTATTTATTAAACTAAGATGTGTAAGGATAAAGTGGAAAGGATTAGAATATTCAAAAGTAATGGGGTAATTGGAACAAGTTCAGAGGGTGCCTTTGGAGGTACAACTATCTTTTGGAACCAGAATACTATTATAGGTAAGGAAATTGCTTCAGGGTTCAATAGGACCTTAGTCTTGCTTGAGGATATTAAGTATAACTTTGTCTGGGTTATCACTAATGTCTATGCACCTAATTCTAAAGCTAGAACTAAATTTTAGAGGAGCTTAGCTGAAGACAGACTAAGTTTTCCTGATAAAAGCTGGATGATCAAGGAAGATTTCAATACGCCTTTAAAAGAGGATGAAAAGATGGGAGGCCTCCATTTGTAGCTAGAGGGAAGATAATATCTTATGGATTTTATTAATGATCAAGCTTTGATGGATGTGGATCTTCAAGGGATTAATTACACTTGGACCAATCGAAGAATTGGTTCTGATCTTATTCAAGTAAGGTTGGATAAATCCCCGATTTCTCCTGATTGGCTTTCTAAGTATAATTGTTCTTTGGCGTCAATCATTAAGATTGGCTATGATCATTACCCTATTTCTTTTAGTGTCAATTCAACTTTTGCAAAGCAAAATTTTCCTCTTAGATTTGAAAAAGCATGGTTATCCCACCCATCTTTGGAAGTCTGTGTTGTCGAATGATGGAATTCGGAGATTGAGGGAATGACCTTATTCAGAGTGGCCAAAAAGCTTAACATCATTAAAGCTAAAGTTAAAATCTGGAACAAAGAGACTTGTGTAGATATCTTTAAAAGTAAATCTCAAATTAAGATTGATATAAAAGAAGTTCAAGATAAAATCCAAGAGGAAGGGATTTCTGAGGATTTGAGAATTGTTGAAAGTGGGTTGTTGTCTAAATACCATGAAATTATCTCTAATGAAGAAACTTTTTTGAGACAAAGATCAAGACTTTGTATTTGAAGGAAGGTGATAAAAACACCTGGTTTTTCCACTGGATTGCTCTTAAGCATAAGGTGACCAACAGGATTTCTAGGTTATCTTGCAATAGGCAGATTTTATTGGATGAAAATGAAATAAGAAAGGAAGCTATGGATTTTTTTAGCAATCTATTGGGAGGGGTGGACATTCTGGATATCAGAAATCAAGACCTTCTTGATCAAGCAATCCCTCCCATTTTAAATGAGGATGAGAACAAAAATCTATCTCGGATCCCTTCGAATCAGGAAATCAAAAAGGCTATGTTTTCCTTTCATGGAGATAAGTCTCCTGGTTCAGATGGATTCCCTATGTTCTTTTTCTAAACCTTTTGGCATATTGTGGAGATTGATATTTGTAATGGAGTTAAAGAATTCTTTGGTTCAAGGTAGCTTCTAAAAGAACTCAATGCTACCTTTATCATTCTTATTCCTAAGATCTCTGGAGTTGGCTCTCTCAATAAGTTCAGACCTATTAGTCTTTGTAATTCTGTTTACAAGATTATATCTAAGTTTCTTACTTCTAGAATGTTGGATATTCTCCCCCGCATTATTTCGGCCCAGTGGAATGGTTTTGTCCCTGGTAGATAGATCTTGGATTCTATCATTTCTATTCATGAGAATATTCATTCTTTAACTGCTACTAAAAAATGAGGCTTTTTTCTTAAGCTGGACATGTCTAAGGCCTATGACAGAGTGAATTGGCAATTTCTTTTCAGAATTATCAAAGCTTTTGGGTTTGGGGAAAAGGTGATTCAGCTTTGTTCTCAGTTGACTGGAACTTCTACCTCTACAGTTATTATTAATGGATCCCCTTCCAGTTTCTTCAAAATTTCTAGAGGCCTAAGACAAGGGGATCCCATCTCTCCTATCTTGTTTACTATTTTGGCTGAAAGTTTGGGTATATTTATTATGAGAAATGTGGAAGAAGGGAAACTCAAAGGCCTTAAACCTTCATCTTCCAACATAACATGTACTCATGAATAGTTTTTTCATGATTCAATCACTATGGGAGAAGCTACCATTAGGCAAGCGAGAAACATGAAGAGTTTTATGGATTCCTATGAAACTGCTTCTGGTCAAAAAATAAATTAGGATAAGAGTTCTTTGTTCTTCATCAATACCCCTATGGATAGACAAAGAAGGATAGAAAGAATCCTTGGATGCAAAATTGTTGAGTTTCCTTCAACCAATCTGGGTCTCTCTCTATGCTTAAAGCCTTCGGAGAATTTCTGGATGAAGTTGGTTGATAGATTCAATTCCAAACTGGATGGATGAAAAGGAGCCCTCCTTAGCCAAGTGGGTAAGGTGACGTTGCTTAAAGCTACCCTTCAAAATTTGCCTATCTATGCCCTTAGTCTATTCAAAATCCTTAGAAAGTCTATGAAGGCAATTGAAAGAATTCAAAAAAAATTCTTATGGTCAAGAGTGGAAGATAAAAATAGGATCCCCCTTATTGCATGGAATAATATTTGTACTCCTAACGCTTTTGGGGGTTTGGGATTAAGGAATATTATAACTATGAATAATGCCTTGTTAGCTAAAAAAATTTGGAGAATGAAAGGGGAGGAAAGAGAATGAAATTTAATTTGGAAAAAGAAATACCTTTACATGCAACCATCTGAGGAAGAATTTATGGAAAATTATTTTTTTGTTGAAGGCTCTACAATTTAGAATGTAGTTTAAATGGCTAAAGCTTGGGCACTGGCTGGAAGAAAGTGGAATTTGGGGAATGGGAGAATTATTAGATTCTGGGAGGACAGATGGCACATGGATAAACCATTGGAGGAAATTCCTATCCTTAAGGAATGGAAAGACTGGTTCAAAAGTAGGTATGGAGTCTTTGTTAGAGACTACTAGAGAAATGGGAAGTGGATTGAGTTCAGTCAGCTTTGTCCGGGATTAAAATTCCTAGAGATTTTGCTTTCTTCTAAAAATTTTATGGACAATGTTGAGGATTGTTTGATTTGAAGGGAAACTTCGGATGGGAAATATTATGTGTCTTTAGCAGTGTCTATCCACAACAAAGTTCCTAAAGAGATCCCTTTGTGGGCTAAAGTGTGGATAAAGAAGTTGATGCCTAAAATTAATATCTTCTTTTGAATTTTTATCCAAAATAAGGTGCTAACTCTTGATTATCTCCATAAGTGTGGATTTGTTTTTCCTAACAGGTGTTCTCTTTGTTGCAGGAAGGGTTCTTCTTGTCATATCCTCTACCAGTGTATTTTCAGTCAGGAAATCTGGAATATTATTTTTAGTAGGTGGAAGTTGAGCTGGGTTTTCTCAAACTCTCTGGAAGAGTTTTGGTAGCAATGGTATTATCCTAGTTCCTATTCTAAGAATGTTGAGCTTTGAAAACTTACTCTCCCTAGTGTCATATGGAACATATAGAGTGGTGGTGGTGGATAAAATCTATAGAGGGATCTTTGAATGTTTAAATGGAACTGATCATGGTTTAGCTACTAAAGAAGACTTTAATGAAAGATGGAACTTCTCCAATAATAGAATCAGTATGGATAAGGGTAGGGATGGTCTTGTTTGGTGCTTTCCTTCTCAGGGATGGATTAAGGCAATCTTTGATGGGGCTTCTAAGGGGAACCTGGGGAAAGCTGGTTATGGGGGCATTATCAGGAATTTTGCTAGAAGTTGTCTTGTGGCTACTGCTGGCCCTTTGGGTAATCTAACTAGTCATTATACTGAAGCCTCTATGACTTTGAATACGTTGATTATAGAAAAACTTATTAATCATGATAATTTATGGTTGGAGGGAGACTCACTTAACATTATTAAATACCTTAAGGGATAAATTGAGCCTTCGTGGACTATAGAAAATATTATTTTTAAAGCTAGAGAAATTATTTCTAGCTTTAAATCTATTATCATTGACCATGCCTTCAGAGAAAAAAATGTTGTTGCGGATGGTCTAGCAAACCTTGGCATAATTTTTCAAGCTCAAAGTATATGGAATGGGGAAGTTAATATTGATTTTAATATTAAAGAACTCATTAGAAAGGACAGATTTATGGGGAAAGATGGATTGCATGATTAATCATGAAATTTTTAATGAGTAATCTTAATTGTTTTAGAAAGGTAATTATGAAATTTTTAATGAGTAATCTTAATTGTTTTAGAAAGGTAATTATGACAAGTCGGAAGGGCAGAGTCCTAATCAAGAATATTAATTTTTTGCACACTTTGTGGGTATGCATTTTCAAAAAATCTAGTGTCATTTGGAAGAAAGCTCTGAAGTTGCAAAAGAAGAGAAATTGTAAAATAAAATCTAAAATGGGGGGGGTCTAAGAAGAGAGGAACCTGATAATATTTCTAAATGGAAGGAGATGCCTAAGGTTTAGACAAAGCTAGAGAAAGGATTCATGATGAATTTCATGGAAAATTTGGTTGACTATGATAAAGGCAGAGTTAACCTAGTGGTCACCAAAGTTACTAAAAATTGGATAAATGGCTCCTTCAAAATTCATGGTGTTAGATTTAAGCTAAATGCGGACATCATTGCAATGGCCACAGGTATGCTCCATTCTAGTCTTAACTTCTTTAGAGACCTGAAAGTGTCTAATAATGCAGTTAAGCTTTTTCCGCGTAAAGAGAAGGAGAGAGAAAAAATAGGAAAAGCTACGAGGGGTATTATGATGCTTCCAATATTAAGAAAATTTAGGGTTGTGTGCTTAATGCAATTATGGAATATATTACTGTGAAGGGTCATTTTACTAGGGTCCACACATACCATTTTGTTCTTTTAAATAATTTTAGGCATGAAAAGAGGATTTCTCTGTCCTATTACCTCTTTAGGTCTTTGTCGTGGTCTTTGAATAAGCATAGCAAGAACCCTTCTATGCTTGTGCTTCATTGCGGCCTTATTTTGCTCATTTATGAGAATTGCAAGATTCTAGCTATCTAGGAAAACAAGAGATTGTTGGTGTCATCAGGGAAAGGAAAGAAGAAGATGGAGGAAGGTGGGCCTAGCATGGATGAGTTGACATAGAGAAAAAAGGGCAAAAAAACCACCATGGAGAAAATTCAAGAGGACAAGGGTAATCAAAAGGATACGAAGATTAATTCAGAGGAAATTGGAAAATATGGAAGCAAGATGAAGACTGATGAGTCTGAAGGAGAGGAGAGCTGGAAAGAAGAGGAAGGAGGAGCTGAGGATGTTTCTGATCAAAATAGTCCTACCCATAGTGTGAGTATAGGTAATGTTAACAGCCAACCAATGGAGGAGGAAGACAATAAGATTAATGAGGAAAGGGAAATGTAAATTGAGAAGGAGAAGGACAAGGAAATTGAGCAGCAGAAGAACAAGGAGAATTTGATCAGGGATTAGGATAAAGATGGAGAGGGGATAATTGTAGATAAACTCAAAAACTAGTCTGAGGCTCGAATGGGTTTTGACAGGTGGGTTTATGAAGGAATAAAGAATCTGGAAAAAATTGATAAGCAATAGGAAGAGAAAGGGAAGAAATCTGAAATGAACCAGAAGCATTGGAAAAAGGGTATGGAGGAAAAAGTGGAGAAGTTGGAAGCTCATATTAGTAATCTGGAGGAAGGAAAAACAACTATGAAAAACTTTTTGGTAATGATTTCGGATATCCTTACCTCTGTGACTAAGAATTTAGAGGAACTTACAAAGTTCCTTGATGGCTCTAGCACCTCCAAACCTATTGTGGCTAGATATTGTTGAGGATTCTATTGAGCCAGGGACAATAGAAAGTGCTCCTAGTGGTGCAGCAAAAAGAACAAGGGCGAGCATGAAAAAAGATGATGTGTCATCTTCCAAGGATATCCCTAAGCTTAGGGATAATATTAAAGATTTGCAAGGGATTATCGAAAATTTTCCTAATGCCCTAAAAAATATTAAGTAATTTGTCTTCTATCTTTTTTCTATTATGGTTGGATGTTGTTGGTTTTGTTGGGCTTTTTGGCTGATTTTTACCCAAAACTGTGCTGGTTTTTGGCAGTTTGTCTTTTCATGTTTCTTAATGCTATTATCTTTTAAGGATCTTTTGTAAAGGGTTTTGGGATCCCTTCAAAACCTTCTTTTCCCATAATCAAAAGTTTATGTAATCAACTAAATATAATAATGTGCAATTTTTTTCAATTATATTAATTAATTAAACATTAATATTTAATTACTTTTAATATATTAATATTTTTACTTTCTTGCTATAAACACATTACACTAACACAAGGGTAAGGGACTAAGACTAACAACTCAAAATTCCAACATGACCAACACTAACATGAACGACAAATAATGGACAAGGGTACCTAACAGGGGAGTCGTTCTCATAGGAACGATGGTACAACAAGGGTCTAATTAATTAAACATTAATATTCAATTACCTGTAATATACTAATATTTTTACTTTCTCTCTATAAACACATTACACTAACATAAGGGTAAGGGACTAAGACTAACAACTCAAAATGTCAACACGACCAACACTAACATGGGACTCATTCTCATAGGAATGATGATACAACAAGGGTCTGACTAATAACTCCAATTTCTACTTTACCATTGGGTTGTAAAGCACACTCAAAACTGAAGGTTCAAGTGGAGTTGATGCTCGGTACCTGTAGCTGCATAAACAAACTATTGAACATGTACATATAACCAAATAAAATCGTACTGTGAAAAGGGAATGGAAGCAACGTAGATTGTGTGTAAAGAGAAATTTGACGCTTTTACCTTTCACCCAAGCACATCAAGGTTAAAGAACAATGTATATTAGAATAATTAAACATCGATAAATATAATGACTAAATCCTAGCATCACATGTATAATTCATCTCATTAATCATCTTACTATAAGAGCATAAATAACAACACATAATCCCATCCACATGTAAATCATAGATCCATATAGCATGTACCATAGATAACCACATAAATTGTAGCAAAGGTCATCCTGAGTCAAACTAGGTTAAATCAATTCTTCTCAAGGGAGGGGCATTATATGTGCTGCTTTATTTATAAAAATAGTTGAACCTATTTGATCAAATATTTCCAAAAAAATGATTTCACCTCTACAAAAATTGATATACTCCACAATATTGAAAGACTAAATGAATTCAACCACAAAACCCTAGCCTGACAACAACAAAGATCAACCATAACATATGAACATTACCTAAGACAATGCAAATCAAATAAAATCACAAAAATTATACCATCACATGTCCAATAGGGTTTGGATCTCCATTCTTCCTATCTCCATTGATTTTCCTTGATATATTTGCTCTCAGATTTTATGTGTGCACAAGAGCTCAATAAAGAATGGAAATGTGGTTGCAAGTAGGCTTGATGACATATGAAAGTTTGAAAGTGTAGTTGTCTTCAAAGATCGATTAGCTGATTAGAATGATTAGTAGTTGAATTGAATGATTAGGGTTGATAATGAAAGAAACATCATCTTATATAGACGACATTATAAGAAATGGAGGGATAAGATTAAGAGGTTTAAAAGATGAATGGTCGGCTAAGATTATAGGGTAGGTAGAGAAAATAATAAAATAATAAGAGGGTAGGTAGTGTAGGAATTAAGAGATGAATGACACGTGTCATGGGTAGAAAAGGCTAATGAATTAATTAAATAAATAAAGATTCATTTAATTAATAGAAGAAGTGAGATCAATTAAATAAACAAGATATTTATTTAATTTAGAAAAAGGATAATTTAAATAAATAAATTTATTTATTTAAATGAGAAATAAAGATAGAAGAGGATAAATGAATTAATTAAATAAATAAAGATTTATTTAATTAATAGAAGAATTAGGCTAAAATAATTAAATAAATAAAGATATGCACATGAATTCATTTCATATTCACTTAGGTATGCTACAATGAGTATTTTGCCCCTTGATTTAATTATTTTACTTCACTTATCTGAGAATAAAAACCCTTAATTATATTTCACTCAGAATAATCTTCTTTTACTTCATTTTAATCCCATCTTTGCCAAATGACAAAATTTTGAAATTTATCTCCTTTTGTACAATATCTTGATTTATAATCTTGATTCCCTAATTCTATTTTTATTACGTCCATTTCACCCTTCATGAAAGAGTCTTATAACTTACAATTGCACAATATACTTTGGATTAAATAAATCATCATAGTGCAATATTATTATCCCAATCTACCTTTTAATTGTTATAATCTTCCTATCTCTACCCATTTTAACCTTTTTTGTGAAAATACAATTTTATTCCCATGCAAGAACTTGCTATAACACTTTTATGAGAAATGATTTTTTCATTTATAATTTATATATATAACTTTTAATTGGGAAACTTGTAAATCAATCAATTGTGTATTATTCTCTACATTTGTATTTTCTTTATGTAACCTCCCAACTTTTATAATATAAGTATTAGCTGAAGAGGTCCTTTTGATCTCAGAATATTTCATGTTGTGTGTGTGAAAAAGTGGTCTGTAAGCTGCAAGCACAACACTTCAATTAAGTCATTATATGCATGGTTAATAATCAATAATCAATAAGTAAAAAACCATAACAAAGTGACTAATTGCCTTCTAAAAGATGCAAGTATAAGATTGCTCTCAGATTGTTATAAGTAATACCAGTGACTAGACTACACCAAGACGAAGGATTTAATCTATATGATATTTCACTATATGGATGCAAGATGGATGAATAATTCAAGCAATAATGGATGTAAGCAATAATGAGTGAGTAAAATGGATGCAAATAATCTAAAAAGCACAATAATCTTCTATGACTCTAGAGCGAAATTAGCATGATAATAATCTCCAAGCGTGTTCTCAAAAATCTTTGGGGTAAATTGGAATGAGCGCTGAAGACTGAATTTATAGAGAATCACAAAAGAGAAAAGCTCAATTTAGAATTAATTAAAAATAATTGAGAAATCAGGTTAAGTTAACCTTGAGATAGATTCCAATTATAGTTTAATTGAAATGCATTCAAATTAGAAGTCCAAGTTGCATTGGAAATAATAAATTAATTCCATGCATTTGTGATAAAAATAGATAATTCTTTTATTTATTCAAGAAAAGAGTCTTTTCAATGCAAGTGAACTTCTTTTTCTGAAAAGATTTTGAGTTCCAATTTTAGAGAATAATTCAATAATTCAATTAAATTGCTTTTCTGATTTCAAGTTCTAAATTTAGAAAAAGAAATAATATCTCAAGTTTGATTTCTCTTTCAATTCAATTCTTTTATTTTAATTTCAATTCAACTCTTGTTTTGTAAGTAATTCCTCTTTTGTAATAAATTAATTCCTTTTGCATGATTAAATGGCAATTTTATAAATTAATTAAATATGCAAGGATATTTAATGGGATGATTGATCAAAATGATATTCTTGGAAATGATTTGATTAATTAAATGAATATTTAATTAATATTGAGTAACTGATTTTCCATGTAATATTTGATGATTAAAGAATTAATAATGTGCTCAAGAATGATTTAATTGCCTTTGGTTAGGACCTTGGTGATGTTGTCAAGATTAGGGGCCCATGGTTTAGATGACCATTTTTAGGGTATTACATTTTCCCCTCTTTGAATTAATGTGCAAGCAATGTGTTGGTTCAAAGAATGTGTGATGTCTAGGAGATGCCAGTTTTGAACTTGAATGATCATGAACTAGATGAAGAGCAAGGTGTTTAGCTTGATTCGAAGTGACAAAGCTGAATGAACTCTGATTAAAGTGATACTATTCCTGAAATTGATTGAACTGAGGAATGATAGAAACAAAAGATACTAAACTTGAACTTGATTGATCAAGAAGCGGATCTTACTAATCTAGAACTTGATTGAACTTAGATGCAGTGAGTGATGATAAAAATCGATCTTGAACTTGATTGATCAAGACACGATGAAGATAAACTGTCCAGCTTGATCAAGAAATGAATACTGAACACCTGCTTAGATTGAGTGTGATCAAGGATACTCTTTAAACTTTTGATTAAGTTTAAATGAATAATCAACTTGATTTGAAGCGATGAAACTGATTAACGTTAAGAGATTGATTCAGATGAAGGCAAATATCAGCTTGGTTTGAAGGGATGAAACTAATATGCCCCTAACGATTGATTTGATTTAGATGATCGAGAGATCTCAACTGGATGTGAAGCGATGAAGCTGAGATGCCCCTTAGCAATAAGAATTGATTTTCTTTAATTGGAAAGATTTTGCTCGACTTTTAATGAAGATTTGAAAATCTTTCTTAACTTGTGAGATGTGAGGTTATAAGGTCGTGAGTATGCCCCCTCGGGAGTGAAATCAAAAGAATAACAAGGGATTGATGATTATAGGCATTTGTGTGGTGAAAATAAGTTATTTCAGCATAAATTGATTCTAAGGAATATTCAAAAAATTTGGCATTGATTGATCATAAAGTTGATGTGTAGAATTGAAATGGATATTCAGCTTTGAAATTGAGTGCAATTGGAAGAAATAATGAGCATTTGATGAAAAGAGCGCTAAGCGGTCAAAATTGTGAAATTGACTAGCAAAATGATCTTGAATTTCGATTTCGATCCTGAAAATGGAATCAGAACGGTCAAATTAGCTAAGGGTAGAATTTTCATGTCCATTAGAGCAAGTTGAAAAATTAGGTTTTTGGCTATATATGGGACGAAAGTGTCATTTTCAAATCATTTTAACCCTCCAAGTTGAAAATTCAAAAAGCCTTCTGCAAAGAAAATGGTGGTCCCTACTCATCATCATCGATTCGAGTGCCAAAGAAATCATAATCGACCTCGAAACTATGAGCCAGCGATAAGTGATCGATCTTAAGCCTCTTTATGTTTTCAATTTTGAATTTTTTTGTTTATTTTTCAAGTTTTTCGCATGTGTGGGGTCAGGTTTCATGTTTTATCATGCGATACAGGATCCTATCTTGTATGAGTAATTGGTAAAATTTCTTTTGTCATTTAGGGCCATTAGAATTGTCGTTCAGGATGCACCCTTGTATTGTATGAAAGGTTTGTTAAAAGACCATTTTGTCGTGCGGTACATAATAGTTTGTCCTTTGAGGTTGTTTTGTCATGCTATAGCTATTCCTGGCTCATATGAGATTTTGTCTCTTTGTGTTTTGTCATTCGGGAGATAGTGAGCATTTTTTAAGCTCCAAACGTGAAATTTTGATTTTGCATTTGACTTAGTTGGATTTGCTTGATCTTTTACTTCTCTTGTAGGCTCATTTGGAATGTTTTATGATGCTTTGTTGTTGGGTTTTTGCAGGTTTGATTACCTCCTATGCTATTTAGATGCATTTATCCTCCTACTATGGCATTAGTTTGACATTTATCTAAGGTTGAGCAAGCTCATATTGACTTGTGCGACTTGACTCATCTATTGAGATTACCTGATATCTGTGTGAACCACAGAATGCTCATGACATTGGTAGAGCATTTCCATTCAGAGTATAACACATTTCATTTGTCAGTGGGGAAGTTGACTATCACTCCCGAGGATGTATGTAGGATCCTCCATATCCCTTTTGCTAGGGATAAGGTGGATTATGATTCAGGGCGCCTTCCAGGATTACAGGTAGTGAGACATGTCTTCAATGATCCTGACATTTTGACTCGTTCCATTAGTTGGGACATATTGATGAGCAGGTACAGTGAGGAGTTTCCTTTGGCATGTGTTCTAGCAAGGTTCATTGGTTGTTTTCTGATGCTAGACAAAGGGCGATAGGGTTTCTATTGCGGATGGGGTCGAATGCTAGAGAGATTTGTAGAGACCCCTTAGAGACTTGGCTGGGGTTCATGTTTATTGGCCCACATGTATCAAGAGATGCATGAGATTGAGTATAGAGATGGGTGGAGCATGGCCACTGGTGTATATATTTTGTAGGTGTGGGCTTGGGAGAACCTTCCTATTTGTCGCCCTATTGTAGATGACAATAGAGAGCTTGGGTAGCCGATTATATACAGGTATGCCAGAACATTACACAACCCCATCTAGGCAAGACAAATTTTTGAAGATGATAGCTAGATGACCTTATAGCCATTGTATGGAGACCGTATAGAGGTTTGGAGTCGTGGGATGACTAGTAGATGGTTCGCAGGGACCTATTTGTCATGTGTCCTCTTATTGGGAGATTGCAGACCATTGTGGAGCGATTCATCATTTCTCGAGTGATGAGGCAGTATGGCCAACCTCAGGGTATCTCACAAGAGTTTACAATGTATACGTGTTACACAGATGAGGAGAGACATGGATGGTCTCCTCGATTGTCCTATGCTTTAGCGATGTAGGAGCTAACTGGTTTACATCACCTGAGGTGGGATTATATGGATGATGTGGAAAATGTAGGGGTATTGTCCCAGTATAGAGATTGGTTTCATCAGCATCCATTCTCTTGATTCACAGATCCAGCATAGCAGGATCCTCATATTGAGGATGTTGAGGATGATGCCCCCACACTGACATAGGGATAGGGACAAGGCCATAGGTAGGGCCATAGGCAGGGATAGGCACAGAGAGATGAGGCTCCATGGTGGAGTGGTGGTGATCCTAGTGCTAGTAGCGGTAGGGTGCTAGCTGATGTTGGATAGCAAAGGGGTGAGTGCAGATCCCTAGGGCATGTAGGAAAGAGATTGGGTGGGAGTGAGGAGGAATGAATAGCTCCAAGATAGGTCCAACAGCAACGAGATGAGCAAGGTGGAGCTATAGGTGGAGATGGGGGTGGAGAGCTAGCGTGAGAGCAGGGGACAGACATAGAGCAGTCGATGAGAGCATGTCTTGCAGAGCTACAGTCATAGTTGATAGTGACTCAAACTTAGTTGGTGGAGCGAGACCGACAACTTGCTAAGGTGAGGCTTGAGCATGATCGCTAGATCACATCATTGAGGGCAGAGTCTAGAGAAAAGATAGAGGCTTTACGATAGGAGGTCCTTCTCCAAAGTAGTAGGGAAGCTTATTATGCGGCAGCATATAGTGTCACAGTTCCTATTGCGCAGTAGGTGATACCCTACTCGTAGTATATGGCATGATCAGAGAGAGCTTTGGCACCTCATCAAGATCCTGGGCATTAGGCTCCTCCTCCTCCACCAGGTGATGAGGGAGAGGGTGCTAGCTAGATTATTTCTTTTTGTAGCTCGGATATCTTTTTTGTAGACACACCCATTTTTTGTAGCCTATATGATTCTTGCTCCGATGGGAGTTTGTATATGTCATTTGACATCATTTTGTACCTTATACTTGACATGATATATATGAGATCTGATTTGACTTCACCGTACTTGTGTTGATTCATTTATGAGATGTCTTTTATATGCTTTATTCTATGTGTATGCGTTTCTTTTTAATATGTATTTATGTAATTCAAATGATTATAGATGTCTATTTTTAGTTCTTTTCATATGCAAATAAATGAATGAGTATGAGTAATGTGAGTAATGCAATGTTTTTTATTTTATATGCAATAAGATGAATGCAGATGAGTGAATAATGAAATGTATGAAGCTATATCAAATGTCATGTATGCAGCTAAAACATCTCAAAACATAAGTACTCAATCGAAGAAATGATGATAAATAGACCACTTAGTGTAAGAAATGATGATGCTTTCAGCTCTCATTCAAAAGATAAAGAGATTATTATCATTCTGAAATCACTCTAAATTCACAAAAAAATATAGAATGATATGCAAAATGATGTGCAAAACGTATCCTAAACCTAGTCACTAGATTTAAAATACTTAAGATTCATCACTGAGCATAATGAACACAACAGGTAGGTTAGAGTTCCTTTCTTTTTCAAATGTGTAATATTTATTATCTTGTGCGCAATGACCCTTTTTTCACTCATATCCTTGGACAGATTTCCCAGGGACCTGAATCTCATCATAAAGAAATTCCCTCAAAATAGATAAAGAAATGATATGGACCTCCCTGTAGCATACAAATAAGTAGAGTCGAGGTATGTGAGGCGATTTCACCTTCTTGTGAAGGATCTTATCATAGATTCCCAACTAATTTATATGTTTCTAGATCATTGGGATAATTTCTACAAGCAGAAAACAAAGAAAATATTATGCCCCGAATCCTTGCTCCTCTTAGTCACAATAGACTTCCTCGAGTTACTCAGAGGGATAATAATTGAAAACCAATATAAAAGACAGCACACAAAGGAAATTTTCATCCATATCTCAAATTGTTTAGTGATTTTTTTCCATTATGTTGTTTTGCTTATTTACTCAGTGATAAAAACTCTTTGGTAGTTAGGAGATAGGTGACTAACTTAGAGTGGAAACCAGGTTTCATTGACGGAAAGATGACTTGTTTGACACTGCTTAGGATATAGAAATTGCTCTGTCGAGTAACCTAAGACTAGGATGTTGATCAGTTTCAAGTCATTAGGGTTCCAATGAACCAGGATGTCATGAAAGTGACTGAAAAATATGTACAAGAGAAAGCAAAGATGCATGAAAGCGGGAAATGCCAATGTTGCATTGATAGATGAAGCACTTGAGTACAAGAGGCGCCTATTTGCCAGGTTTCCACCTGCTTGGCAGAGATTCTCTTTTTTTTACCAAGGTTCCTATTTACTAGGTTTTCACCCAGGCATTTTCTCTCTTTTATAATTTTTTTTTCTTTTCTTTTGATGATTTTTCTATTTTTTTTATTCTTTTTTTATTTTTCCATTTTTTTTTCTGGACTTTTTCCAGCTATACAAGTTGGTGGCACAAAGAATGCTAAGTGAATAATTTCTTCAAGTGGATGGTGTTAATTGGTTGATGAAGATATTCTCCTTCCGAGTTTGAGAGTTGATAGGCACTAGAGCCGAATGCCACAGTAACAATGTAGGGACCCAGCCAGTTGGGTTCAAACTTCCCTTTATTGTCGCGAGATTGTTGATTTTTTGGATTTTCTCTCAGAACTAGGTCACCAACTTGAAATTCTCTTTGTCTAACTTTCTTGTTATATCCTCTGGACATTCTCTTCTGATACACTCTGAGATGATCAAACGCCACTTGCTAACGTTCATCCAGCAATTCAAGTTCTTGCAATCTAGATATTCTATGATCTTCATCGGTAACAAGACCTTGCAAAGAAACTCTTAGAGATGGTATTTCTACTTCAATAGGTAGTACTGCTTCAAACCCATACACCAAAGAGAAAGGTGTAGCCCTAGTAGGTGTTTTGATACTTTTTATGTAAGCCCATAGTGCAGGATTGAGCGGCAGATGCCAATCCTTCTCGGATTTGTTCATTGTTCTATGCAAGATAGTCAGTAGGTTTTTGTTAGACGCCTCAAATTGTCCATTAACTTGAGGGTAATATACCAATGACTAGTGTTGCTTTATTTTGAATTTCTCACAAAGCTCATCCAGATCTTTATTCTTAAATTGTCCTCCATTATCAGTCACGATGGACGAAGGTATCCCATACCTGCAGATGATATAATTTAGGATGAACAAGGTGACTTGTTTACTGGTTGCTTTAATGAGTGGAACTGCTTCTACCCACTTGGTGAAATATTCAGTGGCAATTATGATGAATTTATGTCCATTGGATGAAGTAGGATATATCTGAGCAATGAAATCAAAGGCCCATTACTGAAAAGGCCAACATGTAATAAATGGTATGAGGTCCCTTGCCGGGGCATGTATGAGATTTCCATGAAGCTGATATTTCTCACAAGTCTTAGCAAATTGGATGGCATCTTTTTCCATGTCTGGCTAGTAGTAGCCAGCCCATAATAGTTTTCGAGCTAAAGTAAGGCCATTCGAATGAGATCCACAAATACCTTCATGAACTTTCGATAATGCATGTTTAGATTCTTCAATTTCTAGACATCTACGCAATGTACCGTCCAAACCTCATCTAAATAAATCATTAGCTATGATAACATACTGCGAAGCATTTTGAGTTAGGTTTCTTTTCTCATTTTGGGTAAGATTTCTAGGGATAATTTGGTCTTGTAGATAAGAGTAGATATGACTGTATTGGGATGAGTCATGTCCAATAATAGAACAGACTATTTGGGTCTCAGGAGAATCATACGCGGGGTAATATAACTCTTCCACTAGGAAATCAAAGTGAAAATTGGACTCTTATAGCTCAGGTATAGATGCCAAGGTAGACATAGCATCTGTTGCTCTGTTTGCAGATCTAGGAATCTGCTGGAATGATACAAAAGCAAAATATTTCTTAAGATCATCAACCATCCTCTTGTAAGGCATCAGTTTCTCATCTTGAGTTTGATATGTATCATTGATTTTATTAACCACCAGCTGAGAATCTCCATAGATATAGAACTCTACAACCTTCCATTCAATAGCTAGTTTTATCCCATTCACCAAAGCTTCATATTATGCAATGTTGTTTGTGTAGGGAAATAGAATCTTATAAGACTTTGGGATTGAATACTTTTGAGGAGTAATGAATAATATGCAAGCACCTAAACCATTTTGAGTAAAGGACCCATCAAAGAACATTTTACAAGGTTGTTGAGTAAGGTGCATTATAGATTCATCTGGAAACTCTATGTGTAGCAGTTGAGTATCCTCAAGTAGAGCTTTAGCAAGTTGATCAGAAATTACCTATCCTTTTATGGCTTTTCATTCCACATATTCAATGTCAAACTCTGTAAGGATCATGACCCATTTCGCTAATCTTCTTGTAAGTGTTGCTTTATTGAGAAGATACTTGAGTGGATCAATTTTGGCCACTAGCTTGACTGAATGTGCTAGCATGTAGTGTCTCAGTTTTTGTGATGCAAAGACTAACACCAAGCATGATTTTTCTATTATAGTGTAGTTCATTTCATAAGACACCAATGTACTGCTGATGTAATAAATAGCTCATTCCTTTTTATTGTCATCCTGTTGTGCCAAAAGTGCCCTCAGTGATGAATCAGTTGCTGATATATATAAGATTAGTGGTTTACTCTGAATCAGTGGTATCAATATCAGTGGATTAGACAAGTACTCTTTTATCTATTGAAGATGTTGTTCACACTATTGATTCTAGTTTTATATTATTCCTTTTCTCAATACCTTTGTGAAAGGTTGAGATTTGTTTGCTAGCTGAGAAATGAATCATCTGATGGATTGGAGATGTCCCTGTAGACTTCTCATTTGATTGATATTTTTCAGAGGTGGCATTTCCATTATAGCTTGAACCTTCTCAGGATCAACCTCGATTCCCTTCTTTGAAATGATATAGCCAAGTAGTTTACTTGATGTCACTCCGAATGCACACTTTTTTGGATTTAACCAGAGTTTGAACTTTTACATTCTGTCTAGTATAGGACCTAGCTCTTGAATATGCGTTGATCTTTTCATAGTCTTCACTAAGGTGTCATCAACATAATCTTCCATATTCTTATGCATCATGTCATGAAAAATAGTTGTAATTGCTCTTTGATAGGTTGTTCCTATGTTCTTTAGCCCAAATGGCATGACATTCCAGCAAAAGGTTCCCCATGCACAGGTGAAAGTTGTCTTTTCTTGATATCTAGGATCTATTTTGATTTGATTGTATCTAAAGAATCCATTCATTAGTAAGTACATTTCATACCCAACAGTCATGTCGACTATCATATCAATATTTGGTAATGAAAAGTCATCCTTTGGACATGCTTTGTTAAGATCTCTGAAGTCAGTGCAAACTCTGATAGATTTGTTTTCCTTTGACACAGGTACTATGTTTGAAATTCATTCGACATAATCTATAGCTCTAATGAATCCAACTTTGAGCAGTTTTTCTAGTTCAGCCTTGACAAATAGTGCTACATGCGGGTGCATCTTATGGAGTTTTTGCTTAACTAGTTTTACTCCTGGTGTAATTGAAAGATGGTACATAATGAGATCAGGATCCAAGCCTGGCATATTAGAGTACGCCCATGCAAAGTTTATTTTCTTTTCTAAAAATAGCTGAGTGAACTCCTTCAATTCTTCTGCTGATAGTGATTGAGCTACATGAATGTTGTGTGGTGTCTCTTGACTCCCAACATTCACTGGCTGAGTTGGATCGATCAATATGGAGGACCTTTCCTAGAAATGACTTGGCAGTATATCAAGTATCTCACCTTTAGGTGCCTCAGAGAGGTTTTCACCTTCAGGTACATCCTTTATTTTCTCTTTTTTAGATTCTGACACCACCACAATGTGGTTTTCGCCATCAAATCTTTTATTTTTGTTTTTCTTATTTTTGCGACTAAGATACTTGATATCCGCTTCAGTCATATTTTCACTCTTTTCACTGGTGGAAGAGTCTATGGGTTCGACTGCATTGAGATAATAGGCTAATGTATAGTCATTAGCAAAAGTAGGTATATTCATGGGCTGGCTTTGTAAAGTATAGTCAACCAATTCAGGATGTAGTAAGCATAAATCTTGGATAGGTTCAAGAGCATTCATGGTATTGTTATCATAGTCGCGGATCAAAAAGTTGAGTTCTAGAATGATACCTTGCATAAGTGTCTTGAGACCAGGAAGAGTCAGATCATGATTATTAAAGTTCACATTAATATTTAGTTGATCTAATTTGATAGTCATACTTGTAACATCATTCACTATGCCAGACTGGATGTCATATCTGTTAGGTCCCAGAGACAACTAAGAGGGGGGGTGAATCAGTTGTCAAATAAATTCAAACCAAAAACCAATTAACCAACTTGATGCTTAATACCGGTAAACCAGTTAAGTATGCCGGTAGACAGTGTTAACAATAAATTGCTATACCGGTAAGGATTAATGCATGAAACATAAACATAAAGTCATCCACAACACATAACACCAATATTTGTACGTGGAAACCCTATAAGGGGAAAAACCACGGTGGGAAACCTTACCCACAATCAGATGATACTACTGCAGATAGTAAGTGTACATAAATGGGGTCTGCACATGCAAAAAGGCCAATAGCCTAGAGCTCACTCCTCAATAACAAAATGGGAGTCACACTGACTACAGTTGGATGGTTAAATCCAATAAGAATGTACTGCACAAAATAGCATCTTCATATGCTAGATTCAGTACCGGTGTAATGCTGATATGCTTATACAAAAAACTAGCTTCACCTTCAAATAATGTCTTCATGTATACCTCTGCTTAATCTCACATATACCTTCACTTAATTCTTTTTTCGCATTCCACATTTTGATCTTACAAATAAGATCTTACATTTATACCATAACCTAAGACCAATTTTAGTAGGTTGGCTCTACAAGATATTACAATAAAAACATTTTACATTCAATATAATATTTGATGCAATAACTGATTAAACATGTCGGCTTAATGCATTTACATCAATAATAAATCATCTCCATAGCATACCATGCTGATCTGGAAAAGATAAACCTGCCAGTGTAACCCTAGATAACCCTGGACCTATTTGTTGGTAAAAGCAAATATGTAAATATGAATATACCAATGATTAATTCTTCAAAACAAAGTATCCACATGATGTCTTCAACATTACCAAGTGTCTTCCATATAATTCCAAGTGTCGGTGAACCATATACCAGTAACTATGCAATAGTTACTTGCTTGTCGGTGAATGTTGCTGGATCTCCAAAGTGCTAGTTTTCAGTAGGTGTTGACATCAATGACAAAACCATACCAAAATACCAACAATATCATGGTTTAACGATGATAAGATCAGTAGACAAATTTTCATTGTTTGTATCAACTGATTTAGAATTTGAGGCTGAGTGGATATTGTCCTGAATAGGACTGTCATCAAAGTCATCAGGTGAGGTTTCTAAGTCTTCTTCAAGTGATTTAGTAAGTGTATGTATGGTATCAACACCAACATATTTAATACTGCAAGTTCCTTCATGTTGTGGTTCATTTGTCACTTGTATCTGACACAACTGTTGACATGATCTTGATGTTTCTATGATTTGTTGTCTTCTACTCCATTCAGCTTCTTCTGGACTGATAACTGGCTCTTGTTCTGTAGCTTCCAACTCTTCTTGTGTAGTCCTATACCTTATTTGTTTTGTTTTAGGATAGGGGTACATAGATGAGAAGCTTTCTATTATTCTTCCTTCTTTCAGTCCTTGTTCATAATTTGCTTGTCTCTTTTGTCTAATTTCCTTTATTTCTTTCTCTAGTTTTATGCGCATCAGCTCTTGAGTATCATCTATGACATCACTGGACTCTTCTGGAGTTTCTATAGTGGATGTGTCTGAGAGGTGGTCAGGACCCCATTCATACTCATTTGAATCAGTCTCTGAATCATCTACTTGTTTTCTGCCAGTATATGTAACTAGAACTTTTAGTGGTACAAATAATTCTTTGATTCTTACTACTTCATCTCTTATATCCTCAGGGACTTCAACTTCCTGTATTATTGTCATTGATACAATCAAAGCTTGAGCACTAACTATTTCTTCTTTCTTGACTACTTATTCCTCTTTCTCTTTTCTACACTCTACTTTTGTTTGTTGAGTGTCTACTTCCTGTAATGTTAAAGGCGATATTCTTTTCTGCCACTTAGACTTAGAAACATGTTTTTGGTCTGATGTCTTTTTCGGATCGTAACCTAGTCTAGCCTTATCATTTGTGGATTTGGTTTGTAGCTTAATTGGTTCAATAATACCTTCCTTTTGTTTGCCTAAAGGACCAGTACCTGAGGACCCCATGCATTGGATCATTTTGTAGCCAGGACCATATTGGTTTGAGGAAATTCCACAATGTCGTACCTCCTCATTTTGACTATCTTCCTTAAAGAGCCAGTTAAGAGCAACATCTTCTTCTATTTCATCCACCAAGGAGGTAGAAGACTATATAAAGAGACCATCATATATAGTATTCAGAGTTGAATTTTGTGTTTCATAGCTTCTGATGGCTTGCCCAACTATTTTGGTGATGGAGGGAGAGAAACTAATGAAAGTACTGGTTCTATTTCTTAGCCATCCATGCCAGTATTTGCAATCTTCAATCTCTTTTCTAAGTCTTTCATTAGTGCTTCTGGATCTGCATTTGGAGTGGCAGCCCTATTATGAGGCACAAAAGTATCTGCACTTTTTGTCAATGCATTACAAATGACATTTGTATCAGCAGGAATACTGTCTTCAGCTCCGTTATAAGGAAACTTTAAGCATTGATGATATGTTGACGGTACTGCCTTCATTTCATGAATCCACGACCTCCCCAGTAATATAATATGACAATGGAATATCAAGAACTTGGAAAAGAACACCTCTCTCTACTAGTCTCACTCTGATTGGTAATGACACCAGACCTTTAGAAGTCCTTTCTTCTTCATCATAGGCTTTTATTGTTATTTTCTTGCCAGGATCAATGACATTTTCAAAGAATCCTAGTTGTGTAAGCAGGTTGTAAGTAAAGATATTCAACCTTGCACCTCCATCTATCAAAACATGTTTGACTTTGTGTTTGTGGATCATGGCTTCAATATGCAATGGCTGGATATGTGGATGATTTAGTGAGTTGTCATCTTCTTCAGAGAAGGTCAGATAGTGAGGTGAAGTCAGATGACCCACCATAGATTGAAACTGATCAATGTATAAATCTTTTGGAACAATGGTAGTGAGCAATGTGTTGTCTAGGATCTCTTTGTAAGCAGATGAGAGTTTTAGAAATTCAAAGATTGAGATTTGAGCATTTTTCCTTTTCAACTGTTCAACGACACTATATCGAGAAGATGATGATGAAGTTAGCCTTTTAAATTTGTCCAAGGTTGATTCTTTTTGTTTTTTTGGCAAGGCTGATGGGTTTGATGTTTCTTGAGCTGAGTCAGAAGAACTAGTTCCTTGGAGGGTGACTTTCTTCTAAGAACAGGTGAGAGATCTTGCATAGCATGATTCATTTGGTTTATCTTGGACTATAATCACATTGCAATATTCCAAGTGGGAAGGCTCAATCATGTTGATAATGTTGTCCTGACTAACATAAGTATAATTTACCTTGGCACCTCCTTTGGTCTTTGAAGAATCACCTTGTTAATAAACAAGCAAAGGGTCTTTAAATGCTTTATGATCTGCATTAGTTGGATGATTCCCAACAACAACTTTACCAATGTCTATGAGATCTTGAATCTCATGTTTTAGCTTCATGCAATTGTTTATGTTATGACCTTTATTCCGATGGAAGTCACAGTATTCATTTTCTCTCCACCATTTTGGTTTAACTTCTGGATCATATGGTCTAGAGTTATCTGGTAGTGTTATCAAGTTGTTTGCCAACAAAGTTTTGAAAGTGGATTCATATGATTCTTCGAGAGGAGTAAAATCACGCTTAGGTTTGGAAATCCAAGGCTTTTCTTTGAACCATTCCTTTGTTTTCTTTGGCAGATTTTCTGCTGCAGCCTCAGCAGCTTTAAGTGCTTGTGTACCACTAGCCAAGTTGAATATTGTGGATTTTGAGTTGGTTTTGATAGTGTCTACTACTCCATCATTAACAACATTCTTGTTATTATCTTTGCCAAACTTCCAATATTTGTTCTTTTCTTTAGAGCTAGATCCTATTTGTGTTTCTTTCCAAGGTGTGATATCCCCCTTCTTTATGAGCAAATCTTCCATTCGAATGGCATTATCTACCATTTTGTTAAATGATGGGTGTACTTGCATTTGTATACTATATTTCAGTTCGGGGACCAAGTTATTGACAAGTATATCCATTTTCTTAGAGTCTGGGATAGGTCAAGAATACCTAGAAAACATCTTTCTCTAGCATTGGAGAAAAGTAAGAAGAGACTCTCCTATTTTTTGTTTAGTATTGCAAAGCTCTATCATAGTCACAGGATGTTGAATGTTGTATGAGTACTATTGTAAAAATAGTTGGATTAGTTCTTGAAACATTTTTATTCCTTTGGGTAGACTTGAGAACCATTCCATTTCTTGACCCCCTAAACTTCTTGGGAAAAGATGCATAAGGTACATTTGATCATGCATGAACTCCATGCAGGTGGCACAAAACTCTCTGACATGATCTTTAGGATCTGAGGTACCATCATATTTGTCAAATTTTGGGATCTCCATTCATGAAGGAAATGGAGGCATGTATAGATTCTTGTCAAATGGAAAGGGACATATTGTTTCTAAAGAATATTGTTTTGGGGACTTGTCCTTATTCTTTAGTTTTGTGAATTCCATTTGTAAGGCTAGTAATTGTTTGTGTACCATGAGTATAGGTGATTCTTTCATTTTAGTAACAAGCATCTGAACATCATATCCAGTAGGAAGTTTAGCACCTTGTTTCGCTAGTTGTAAGAAATAGTCTTCCTTCTCTCAGGTCATGATAGCTTTCATCATTTTTCTAAAGTCTTTGTCCTTTTAATAGTCAAGGATTTCTTTTTCTGGAGGTTCAGTATCTTTGTCAGCCTCACTTGATGATGAGGAATCATTATCATTTTCGGGAATGTTATTATCATCCTTGTTTCCATCATTGTGTTTTGTCTCATATATAGTGGGAGATTTAGTCTCATCAAAAATTGGTTCGCCTAATGATGACGGTATATCAGTGAGTGGATCCTTTTCATAAATTGGATTGTCAATGTATGAAAAGGGTATTCCTTTGCCTTTGGCTTCTTTCTTATGAGAACTCCTGGTTTGTGTAGGCATTTTTATGGATTAGTGTGACCTAAAGTTGTTTGTGATGCAGAGGTCAAGATCAATTTCAGAGGTAGTTATTCGGTTAATGTATTGTTTGGGAGAAACAACTGAGATTCAGTCTAGTTTCAGGAACAATCTATCTTGTATAAGATGTTTATCTAAGTTGATTCTAATCATAGTGTAAGATTCATTCTAGTTTCAGGAATGATCTATCCTGTATAAGATGTTATCTAAGTGACTAAAATTTGATAGGTAGTTGATTGAACTAGCTGAAAGATGATCAACCAAATCATGCAACGCAAATGGCAGAGGTACACTGTCTTGATCTATTTATGCTTGAAAAAATTGATAACCAGTATTATGTTTGCTGTAAGCTATTTTTAGGCAAGTTTGACTATTCTGTTCTGACAAAACCAAAGACTCGTACGACAGGATTTTCTGAACTAGATGACAATTTAGCAGCTATAGGACTACAAAAGTTTTGTTTCGTACGAGTTGTTGTTTCTTACTGTACGATAGATGGGTATGTGTAGGATGACAAAAGACTTAGAGTTTTTTTGTTTTATATGACATAGGATATAGAACCAAATGAAAGATTAAAATGACTCATATGACACAGGATCAGGTCTAGGATGACAAATCAGAAGACTCGTACAAGATAGGATCAGGTGCAGCATGATAAATTATCAGACTCGTATGACTATTCACAGGACAAAGCCTAGAAATTCTGAGTTTTCCCAATTATTGAGTATGATAACTGAGTATGACCAATTTTGAGATGGACTGATTTTGGACCAAGAAATAGAATTTCGACTTAAGATGGACAATTTTCTGACACGGACAGAGTTTCGACTTAAGATGGACAAGTTTCTGATACAAACCAAGTTTTGACTTAGGATGAACTAGTTTCTGACACGGACAGAGTTTTGACTTAGGATGAACTAGTTTCTGACATGGACAGAGTTTCAAATCACTGAGTTGTTTCTTGTCTTCTCCAATTTTTGGTATTTCAATTTTTGTTTCAAGGATGAAAACATAGAAAACAAGTAGTATGTAAAGTGACTCCAATCACAACATGCAAACCCTAAGGAATTTGGTGAGGAAAGAAAACCTTTGCTTGTAGACTCAGGTACACACCCAATAGATAATCATAATACGGCCGCTGAGTCTCATGCAATGGATTCTCAATACTGTATTATTTGACTCCAAATGCTAATGGGGGCATGAAATGACAAGTATCTTTTGAGAGTTACTATCTCTCTTGCATAAAGATTATTCCCCTTTCAGAGATGAATTGGGTAGCTTCTAATTTTGAATTGGATTTAGTTAGGGATCCATTTGGCACATCGAGGTATAAACTCAATTAAGAGGTCTCCTAGCCTTGAAAACCAAGGTTTAATATACCTAAAGGTATGAAGGAGAGCTATGCCTAAGCACTACCGTTGACTTGATTTTCATCAAATCGCATTTATTTTATAGTGGGTTGGAGTACTTGGCGTCTAGCCGTTCCCACTTATGTCATTCCCCCCACCATGTTTATTTTATATTTCAACCCCTCAGGAGGGCAGGCCTGCTAAAGATGTACAAATCTCAAACAAAGAAAAAGCTTCAAGGGTCTGGATTTTTGATTGTCTAGAAAAAGATGAGCATACTCTCCTACCTCTCAGAATCTTCTAAAAAACACAAAAGACAAATTTGTTCTTTAACTAGATAGCAAGTTAGGTTCCTAAAAAATAATTTAAAGAATACACGATGTTTAGTCGATTCTCCTTAGGCAACCTGCAAAGACAACGAATCAGTAGTCATTTTGTCTTTGTGCAACAAGCATATTCTTTGACAAGCATTCTACAAAAACTAATTAGGCTGTGAAAAATTCTGAGATAGATAGATAAACAGTCAGGGTCAGTCGTCAGAATAATCAATAAATCATGAAAATTTGCCTCTTTTTTTTAAAAAAAAAATTTACCAGAAAATACAGAGTCGTACGACAATATAAAAATTCGTATGATCCAGCATCTCAAATCGTACGAGATAAGATTCCAGTTCATACGACACCTGCAGTTTGTTGTTTCAGCCTGTGAGAATTGTCACTCATAGTGTTCTAGGGTTCCCATTTTGATGCAGGCAGTAAGAGTGTTGGAGATGTTTTGGCTTTAAACCAACTAATTGCATATGCTTGGAAGTTTTAATGTGTTTTCAACAAATCTGTTTGGTGAATTCGTATCTTCGGGAGAACTTGAAGCTTCAACATCCTCTATATGCTTCCACATATCACATACATGTCTTCCATGAGCATTTTCATCTACAAGGATTTGGTATAAAATTTGCTTTGATGAATGTCCATACATTGCAACTTGTTTCCAAAGACATCTTTCCACCCAAATCGATATTGTGTATATCACACTTTGTATGATGCTTCACATTTCACATGTAGACTTGCAAGAATTTGCCTACATCTATGCTTTGATGGATGCATACAATCTATTACAAGGCATTTATTTTGCACAGGTAATATGGCTTTTCATCTGTTGATCAAATTTTGAATCTCGAATAGGCACACTTATATGTTGCATGCTCTATATTTTCTTTATTTGAATCATCATTTCTTTGGAGCATATTGTTATATGTCATGTCTACTCTTTTTAGTTTTTGCATTCATATTCAATGAGAAATCACAACATCCTTGTACTCTTAATGCTTTGATGGATATTTGACAATAATTTCAATGTTGTGGAGGATACTGACAAAGATTTTGGCTTTGTGACTTACCAATTTTGTCTGAAAGTTTTTTTAACCTTTTCAATGAATTTATGTTGCAAAAGAATGATGACAAGTATCATAAATCTCAAATCCACATCTGTTGCATGCACTTTCTTGAAATCTTCTAAAGCTTTTTAATTAAATTCATTTTTGGCCCTTCCAGATACATGATGTTACATTGATGATCTTATGCCTTGTGCCCTAAATATGGTTTTTTCACTTTTATTATTGGGGAGACTTTATCCTTCAATGAGATAGTTTGAAATTTTCCCCAATCATTGCAGTCTCTCTGATGAAGATGTTAATTGATAAAATTATTTATCATACAAGATCAATATGTGGGGGCTGCCATACTTAATTTTAAGAGTATCATTAAAATCATTCTAAATGACTTTAATGATCTGTTCACTTTGCAACATTTATGAAATAATGTCTAACCTTGTTCTGAAAATAAAAGAAGCTTATAATATTCCCCTTATGTTATTATTAAATTTTTATATTGTAAACTTGGGCACTAGCATTAAATCTGAATTTTGGAGTCACGATGCATGTCGGGTCCCAATATGGGCCCTGACTAAATTTTTTTTACTTGTGAATAGTTGGCCATCAAACCTTTTGAAATCGGTACTAGGAGTAATCTGGAGTCAAGGGTGGCACTGTTGGCAACATGATTTTTATCAACAATTTCTTGTTTTAGATATCTCTCGGTTTGATCCAACAAAGTGCCATCAGTGATTCTGAACAAAACTCATATGGCATTGGCTCTCTACATATTTGTATTTCTATTTATGTCTTCCATTAATGAATCATTCTTCTCAATCCAGTATCCATAGATTGGAAAATCTTGGTGTCAGTAAAGAAAAATTTGGTAACTCCAACCTTTGTAAAAGTTCTCTCCCCAATTAATCAAATACAAAAACTTGGTGATGACACATGCACAACATCTTAGGAAAGTGGCTATTTGAAGGAGTTTCAATTTTTTTACATTTTAGGAAACACTAAATTTAACCAAAAAAAGTAGGGTTCCAATAGTGGCTCTGTCTGGGAATGTATGCCTCCTGTAGGCGTAGCAAGGATCCAGAAAATCTCTAGTATGAGAAAACCATGTGATAATTATTTTCCTCTACATATTGGGTTGAAACTTCAGTTAGTGGCCCCAGGCCCCCCAAAGTGAACATTAATTTTTTCCTTTGTGAAACACCCGATTTTCATCATGTAACCGTTTATCAAATTTGGAAACACAGTTGGTGGATAATGTATATATATATATATATATATATATATATATATATATATATACATATATATATATATATATACATATATATTATATATGTATATGTATATATATATGTATATATATGTATATATGTATATGTATACATGTATATATATGTATATGTATATGTATATATATGTATATATATGTGCGTGTGTATGTATATATGTATATATGTATGTATATATATGTATGTATGTATATATATACATATATCTATATATATACATATACATATACATATATATATATATATGTATATATATGTATATATATGCATTTATACATATATATATACATATATATGTGTAGTCACACAAATCTGTCCAGCTTAATTAAATAAATATTCGCTATTTATTTGATTAAAAAACCACTAGCCATCAGTTAATTAAATTAAAATTTTAATTAATTTATCCCCAAACATTCTCCTATTAATTAAATAAATTATTCAATTTATTTTAATTAATTCATTAAATCAAATTCAAATCAATTAAATAAGTAAAATCTATTTATTTAATTAAATCCCCCTATTCCTCTTTTATATAAATTAAATAAAAATATTTATTTAAATCATTATCCCCCCCCACTTGCATTTTCCTACAAATGCAACTTGCACTCATTTATTGAAATAAACTAATTTTATTTTAAATAAAAATCCTATTTTCTCTCACCCACCAAATCCAATTGCAAAATCTAATCCCCTTCTAGATTCTTCTAACCCCTTCCTAATTAGCCTAATCCATCCCCTAATTATTGTCACATTCCTAAGCAAAATGGAGTCACTTCTCAAAGACTTCAAAAGTCTTTGAAAAGCATTTAATGCTTTGTGTGTTCAAACAACTTAACCTCTAAAGTCTTCAAAGACCACTAATGGCTCTTACATGACCATTTATGGCTCTTACATAACCATTTATGGTTATTTCAAACTTGTCCCCCCAAGCATTTATTGCTTTGACCATATTTATCCTTCTTGCGTTTGCACAAGAGTTTATCCATTGGATAAAAGCTTTATTCTTTGAATAAAGAGTTTATTTATTCAACTAACCTTGACTTTAACTCCCAAAGTCATGTCAAGCATTTAATGCTTATTCCCTCTCCTCTCAACCTATCTCACATTGACACTTGTCATCCTAGGATTGGGTTGAAAGCCCTCACATGGATTTGAAATCATTCAATCCTGACCCTTGTTGAGATTACTCAATCTCAACCATCCATTGCTCCATTTTTCCTATAAATTGAGTGCATTTCTTCATAATCCAGATCCTAAAAACTTGTATGCATTTAAACCTATAAGCATTTTAGAGAGCATTTAGCATAGAAAACTAAAATCTTGTTATTTTGGTTAAAATCAATCATTTTTAAATAGTATCTAGTATTTTAGCTTTTCATTTTACATTTGGAGCAAAATACCCAAATCTCAATCCTCCATAAGCATCCATAGTGCAAAAAGCTACTAAGAGTTACACTATTTTGGAACTTGGAGAGGAGAGGAACAAGGGAGAAGGAGCTAAGGGCATGCTAAGAGGCATTTGGAGATGCCTTATTATCTTTGTTTCATTTATTAGATATATTAGCATGATTTTAGTATCTCTTTTGATATGCCTATTTAGATTAGTTTTTGATTGACTAACACTAACGGTTTCTTGTGTCTTGTGTTGTTTGTCATTTACTAACCTTGTCCATTTTGCAAAGCATCATTTGGTTAACCTGATGTGAATCCAAACACCAAAAAGATCATTTCTTTTAACCAATAACATGTTTGAATGTTGAAAATGTCACACAGGTTGCGCTTTGGCGCTATTGAACTCGTTCTAGCACTATTGATACTTATGATTTTAGCACTATTGTTCTTAAAATAGTGCTATTGTATCAAGTTTAGTGCTTTTGACACTTTTTTGGCACGTTTGACACTGTTTTGGTGCTATTCACCCTGTTTCAGCATGTTTGCCTTCTCTGTCTTTCTTTTTCTTTTAGCGCATTTGTGTTAAATAGCGCTTCTGTTCAAACATAGACTAGCGCTATTGTAACAGAATGTTGTACAAAGGACCTCGTAACCGAAAAAGTGAAATTTTTTAGGCTTGTAGAAGCCCCCCCCAAACATGGATTTTACTAACCAGTTGTTGTTTGTGCAGGTTTTAAACTCACCATTAAAAACCACAAACTTTCTTTTTGGTGCTTTAAAACTTGAACAAAGAAAAATTCCTTACTTTCTAGTTAGGGTCACGTGTCTTTGGTGCATTAAAATTGAACAAAACAAACATTTGTTTTCTTGCAAGTTAGGAAACACACTTCATTTGGGGATTAAAATCAACACTTCTATTTTTTTTTTTGGCATCAAAAGAATTTACAATCCACACTTCTATTTTTGGTGCACATAAAATACACAATCAACTTGTTTAAAACTTTTTGCAAAGCAATTTTTCTTTATACGTGCTTCAAATTCAGTTGACTAGGATTTCCAATTTCTATATTACAACACATTTTGCCATTAAAGTTAAAAAGAACACCATGACTGTTGGAGCAACATCTCTAAATAGTTAGATCACATTGCAATGGCAGATTAAAAAGAACAAGTGTTTTTCATGCTTGGCACACTTGTGTAAAAAGTCAATCGAGTGGTCCTACTTCTAACACACACTATCCTCTCCCTTGGTTTTCGTGGTCCTAGGTGCAAGAGAAAAGTGTTAGTAACACTCAAAATTTTATCTTTTTAAGAGAGGCCTGCCAAGAGACACATCACTCTTGGGAACGATCTTGCGCGGTAAATCCTTTGAGCCGCTATAGAAATCAGGTGAAAGTGAAAGCTGTAGCCTTGGGTATAGCTATTCCTATAGTGTAACTGGCCGAAAGGACAAATGGGCCCCACCACTAGTTACAAGGCTCTTAAGTGAGTCACTGCAGAATGAACTTATGTCCAAAAACATCAAACATGACTAAACACCTTTAAGTAGTAGCCCACCCGTTCTATTGATTGAGGATATTTGTGATATAATTTAGTGCAAGAGCATAGATGGTTTTGCTCCCAAGATACTCACCATACATATTTTCTTGAGTAGAAACTTTTTGAAAAGTCACTTATGGCTTGATAAAAGTGGTGACTCCCCCATCATAGGGATCATCTATTTGTTATGCTCGTGCAAGAATTAGTATATCACATCCTTTATCACAACTGGCTATTTGACCTTAGGGATAAAAAGTGTTTAAGTGTGTTCATTTTAGTCAAGACCAAGTGCAAATTGAGCCAACTTCAGGCTTTGGAAATACACCTTAAAATACACTTAAAGGAAAGGGTCATAAGAAGTCCAAGGATTGGGTTGATCTAGACCCATACTCATTTGTGCCTTTGGGGGCACATTCTTGTGTCTGTGTGCTTGCTTTGTTTTCTTGTCAAAGAAAAATCAAAAAATCACTTCCAAAAACAAAGTATTCATCCAACAAAACACATCAAAAACAAAGTGCAAACAACAAAAGTATCAAAACTTTATGACCATTCTTCACATCTTGCGAAAGAAGAAGCGTCATCAGAATATCAACTTGAAAAGAAGACCATTAAGCTCAAAGGCTTTGATCAAAAGGAGAAAATTCTTCTATATAAATAGACAAATCTTTGTCTCACATAGAGTCTTTCTGCATCACATGCGTCTCTACCTTCAAGGCAAAACAAATGAATTTGATTCAGAATCATTAAACCACAGAGCTTTTATTCAATATAGAGCTCTGAGTTATCACAAAAACCAAGGAGGTAAGATTAATCCCAACTTTTTCCCAAACGTTTGTATCACATACAACACAACTCGAGAAATACCACCAACACCCGAAAGGGAAGAGGAAGAGTTTGTCCCATTTGTGACACAAAGTTTTTTTTGAAGTTAAAAACATTTCATCCATTATCTTATGCATACATCATCACTTCATCATCAATCCATCCCAACTCTCAAAACATTAAGAGGTTCTTGACCCAAGTTCTCTTTTAGATATTGCTTGAATCAAACACATCACATCACTTTTTAGATTGTTTCTACATCTAGGATAAGCTCATCCTAAGAGACACATCTACACAGGTTAAAACTAGTTCATGAGTGAATCCTCTCATTACTAGGTAGTTCAATCTGTAACACATCTTAGATTTCTCTACACCGTATCACATCAAATCTTATCAAAACAAACAAACAATTCAAAGAAGGAAATTTTGGTTACATCTACCTTAAAAGTGCTAGAGATCCACATACAACACAATTCACCAACCATCAATCTCCCATTTCATCTAAAACTCATCATCATTTTCACACAACTTCAACAAAAGCTTGTAAGAAAAATGGCTCAAACCCGATCACGGTCAAGGCAACGAGAAATAGAAATGGAAGAAGAAGAAGAGGAAAATCTCAATGAATTTCAAGAAGCACTCAGAGGAAATGCAAATGATGAAAACCCAAGTACTCCTACGCCTGCAACAATAGAAAGGGCCCAGCATAACCCTCTCTTTAACAGACTTTTTGATGAAATACTCAGGAGCAATGCGGATGCTCACTTCTTAAAACTCGCTCAAGAAGGAGAAAAACTACCCTCTGACTTTGATCTTGCCCAATTAAGACAAGCATCAGAAAGACAAAGTCACCATGAAGAGGAAAAAGGTAGAGATCCCATCAGATATAACATTCCTTGAGGTAACCCACCACCTCCTCCTCCAAATGAAATGGAGATGTTGTGGCAACAAGTCAAGAATCTCGCCCAACAACTTCATAGTGGTGTCAAAACTAACCAATTCTCACTCAATGACATCTGTCCCTATCCTTTTGATAGGAATCTTTATATGCCACCCTTTCCACGAGGATTCGAAACACCCAAATTCAAAAAATATAGAGGAAAGAGGGATCCCTACGGTCATGTCAGAGAATTTCATTCCGCTTGTCTTGAAGTAGCATATGAAGACACCTACCTAATGCACCTTTTTCCCCAAAGCTTGGGAGGAAAAACCACATCATGGTTTTCCTAACTATCAGGTGGCATTAGAACATTTGAGGAACTTATCTAGAAATTTCTCGCTCATTACTCTCATAACATTGAACGCAACATCACTATGGCTGATCTGTGCAACACCAAACAAAAACCAGGTGAACTATTCTCAGTATTCCTGCAATGATGGCATCAAATGTCTAGCAGATGTTCTCTTCAGTTACCTGAATGAGAACTAGTGGAAATATTCATTTCCAACTTAAATGAAGAAATGGAATTTCACCTGGATGTCAAAGACACTAACTCTTTTAATGATATGATCACCAAGGGTTTGAAATCTGAATGGGGACTTATCAAGAAAGGACTCATCAAAATCTATAATGAACCAAAGGATGGTCCTTGCCCATGCTTCAATAGTGATAAACCAAGCTTCTAGAACAAAAACAACAATATTGTCAATGATGGGGTTGTGTATGCCAGGACTATACAAACTGCACAACTTGTTCGGTTTGCGGGACAAAATCCTCCACCTCAGAATAACACAAATGTTCCTTCCAGTCAAAGTCACATCACATCTCACGATGAACCTAGACCTCATCAGCAAAAACAAAAATGAACATACACTCCCTTAGGGGAACCCATTGAAACAGTATTGCGACAACTCATTTCTCAAAATTTGGTCACTCTACCTAAACTATCAAACTATGAGCCTCAGGTCAAACCTGCATGGTGGAGAGATATTGAACACTATGATTTCCACCAAGGAAGAGGACACAAGACAAGTAATTGTCACCGATTGAAAGATCTCATTCAGGATCTTATTGATCGAGGAGAAATTGAAATAGGACATGACCCAAAAACAACAAATAATGATCATCTGATGTTCAAAAATCCACTTCCATCACAAGATCAAAGGGGTCCTTCCACTTCTAGGTGAGGCACTCATACCACGGATTATACATAGGCTGCATATAATTATACTATAAATCACCTGTATGATGCCAGTGAACAAGTTGCAACTATAACCTTCAAAAATCCCAACTCAAATTGCAATGTTGTTACACGTCATGGCAAGGTCACCATAAAGGCAGCTCCACAAGGCACCACCTCCATCCCAAAGTAGTACAATCTTGTGGAGCAATTAGACAAAACACCTGTGCTTATATCCATTTTAGAACTATTGCGCCTATCGCCATCCCATAAAACTATCTTGGATCAAGCACTCCAAGAGGCGTCAGTCCCGTCAAACCTGAATACAGACCAATTTCAAGCCATGGTTGGAAGTCTAAAGTCATCACCTTGTCTCACTTTTTTTGAAAGTGACAACTCTTCCTTCCAGCAACCTCATAATGCCTCACTACACATTGAAGGTTTTATCAATCAACATAGGATCAAGCGAGTCTTGATAGATAATGGAGCAGGCTTGAACATTTGTACACTACAGTTGGTCATAGCATTGGGATATGCGGTAGAATTAGTGGATCCTCGTAAGAAGATCACAATCAAAGCCGATGATGATGTAGAGTGTTCATCCAAAGGAGCTATGGTACTACCAATCCAAGTGGGCCCCATGGTAAAGCACATCATCTGTCAGGTTCTGGACCTTCCTCTGCCATACAATCTATTGTTAGGAAGACCTTGGATACATGCCATGCAAGCTGTTCCATCTACCTACCATCAATGTATCAAGTTCCCACATAACAGTGTAGAGATCACAATCCTCGGCGATGCAAATCCCTTTGCGTATTGCCATAATATCAACCATCAACCAGAGATTACTGTTCCTAATAATAGAGAAGCCATTTCTTCCACATCATATATAAGTCCCGCCTCTCTTGCTAGTTCGAACACCACTATACCAAAGAAATAAAAGCTTAAGATGAAAGTAGCAGAGGAAGGTCCTGGGGAATACAACTTGAGTCAACTCTTTTGTGTGGGACAAATGCCCACTTCTCCTTGAACACATGGTAAACCACAATAGTTACTCCAGCAACCACTAATCATGCCCACATGTGCTTTGATGCCTTTCATCCTTGGAAAGAGTCAAGAAGAAGAAACCCAAGATGAGGACTTAGCGAAATGGATCTATAAAGATCCCATCACCACTGATCTACCACAAGTTAAACTTCCTACAGATCAATATGGCAAAGGTCTCCTCATTATGCAAAGAATGGGGTATGATGGTCAGAGTGCTTTGGGATGTTGCAAAAAAGGATGACATGAACCTCTACTATTGGAATTAAAGCCCAAAGGTAATACAGGCCTAGGCTTTGAAAAAGAGATCTTTCCTAAACGCAAATTCAAAGGAAAACCCAGCAAACCATTTTGTCAGCCTACTGCAAAAAGGACACCTTTCATTATCAAAGCAGCCTCAAGCACCATCCCAACTACCCCATTGAGGCTCAACACCCCAACACAACCATCACCAATGCCATTCATCCCACCAAGTGAACCAGTAATCCCATCAGCAACACCATTAGCAGCAGCAACTGTATCAGAACCCACAGCAGCATCTATGGCACCAGCAGTTCCAACAGAAGCCACTGAGTCAACACTACCAATACTCCTGGTACCATATTGGTTTATCCCCATTGACCTTCTTGCAGCATCGATCACTACAAAGGTACATCAACCAATCACACCTGTAGTATTTAACTCAAAAGACATCCCAGTATGGTATAGTAATCAGATGCTGGAAAGTGACTCAGAGACTGACTCACATGAGTGGGAATTTGATTCTGTACAGCTTAATACTTCAGATGAGGAAGACACATCACCACCCCCACCACGCAAAGACATCCTTGTTTACGGAGAAGCACAGATAAAGACCTCTTGGGTTCCTGAGCTGGAAACATCTTCCATAGACCCTATGTCTCATCCTACGCCTGATTTTGACAGGGAGAGTACCATCAATGACCTTCACCATAACATCTTAACCCTCACTGATACATCTAATGCACTTAACCTAATCGATGAAGTAATGCCCATTATCCACCCTGAACTCATCGAATGGAACCAACCAAATCCCCCATGTCTTGACTTCTTCCAAAATGATGAGGCCATCATTGACTTTTTGGAATTAAGGGATAGCCTACCAAGCGGGGATCACAAAGCTGGATTCGCCATTGAACTTAATAGCATAGCATACTTCAGGGCAGATGCCAAACCTTTCAGTTGCAAAAATATAACAATAAAACATGGATCTTCTAGTGAAAACCACACCATGGCACTGTTTGATTCAACAAAAGTAAAAAGAAAGAGCGTATCCAACGGTGAAAACCTCTCTGAGGCGCCTGAGGATGAAGGGTTTGACATTTTCCCTGATAATGCACAACAGGAATGATCAATGATTCTCATCAAGAAAACTAAAGAATACAATGTGGGGACTCCTGAAAAATCCTCATCTCATACATCTAGGATCTCTTCTCACTCCAGAGGAACAGCCTAAATTTATAGAGTTCTTCCAGAAGCATTTGATCAACTTTGCATGGTCATATGCAGACATGCTTGGGCTTGATCCTAATTTAGTCATGCATCACCTCACCGTAGCAGAAGGAGCCAAACCTGTCAAGTAGAAGCTTCATAAGATGCATCCTCAAATTGTAGTACTAGTCAAAACAGAACTCAAGAAACTCCTAGATGTTGGTTTCATTAGACCACTTGATTATGCAGAATGGATCTCCAATATTGTGCCTGTCGGCAAACCAAAAGGGGGCATCTGCATTTGTATTGACTTCAGAGATCTAAATAAGGCATGTCCTAAGGATGACTTCCCCCTACCAAATATCGACATCATAGTGGATTTGACAACAAGACATGCCATGCTTTCACTCATGGATGGCTTTTCAGGATACAATCAAATAAAGATCGCACCAGAGGACCAACATAAGACAGCCTTCACATGTCCATGGGGCACATATTGCTAGAATGTAATGCCTTTCAGTCTCAAGAATGCAGGAGCAACCTATCAAAGAGTAATGACCACCATCTTCTATGACATGATGCATACTATGATGGAAGATTATGTGGATGACTTACTAGCAAAATCACTTACCAGAGAAGGGCATCTCCACATCTTAGATAAAATCTTTGATAGACTGGAACAATGCCATGTTCGACTCAACCCAAAGAAATGTGTCTTTGGAGTGACCTTCGAGAAGCTTCTAGGATACATTGTCTCAAGAAAAGGTATTGAGGTCGACCCAACAAAGGTAAAAGAAATCATGGACATGCCACCACCAAAGAATATTAGTCAGCTAAGGACATTACAAGGGTGACTTCAATCCATTCGAAGATTCATTGCACAATTGGCTGATAAGTGTCACCCATTCACACACCTGCTACACAAGAACATCCACTTTTAGTGGGATGCCTGATGCCAACAAGCATTTCAAATGCTTAAAGATTCTCTCATGAATCCCCCATTGCTGATGCCACCAGATCCAAGTAGACCATTGTTACTCTATATCTCAGCAACAAGTATAGCATTGGGTGTACTATTGGCACAACATAATGCAGAAGGAAAAGAGTGTGTTGTTTATTACATCTCTCGCACACTGGTGGGCTATGAACTCAATTACATGCCTATTTAGTGAGCTTGCCTAGCAGTAATCTTAGCAGCCACTAAACTAAGGCACTATCTGTTAACACACAAAGTACAACTCATTGCAAAGATTGATCCACTCAAGTATTTACTCAGCAAAGCAGGATTGACAGGTCACTTGGCCAAATGGGTGATGATTCTAAGTGAATTTGACATCAAGTATGTAGATTGTAAAGCTATCAAAGGTCAAGTTATTGCAGATCAGTTGGCCGATGCGCCTCTCATAGGTGATCATCCTCTCATTTCCAATTTTCCAGATGAAGAGATATTCATGATTACAACAACACAACCCTGGAAACTATACTTCGATGGTTCATACACTAGGCATGGCTCAGGGGCAAGCATTCTATTTATCACATGTCAAGGTGATAGCATCCCAAATTCTTACAGGCTCACATTTCCATGCACCAACAACATAGCAGAGTATGAGGCCTTGATCACAGGACTCAGGCTAGCCGTACAATGGAAATTACAAGAACTACAAGTATATGGTGACTCACAACTGGTCATTCAACAAGCAACTGATGAATATCATACCAAGGATGATAAACTCATGGCATATAAGCAAATGGTGGACAAACTAAAGACATCATTTACTACTATCACTTCTGAGCAGATACCAAGAGATCAGAATCGAGCTGCTGACGCTATGGCTACCATCGCATCTCTCCTAGATCTTCCACAAAATTCAACATGCTACGAGTTCTTGGTAGAACATCTTTGGATTCCCGCTTATGATATCCCCGAATCTGAAATGATATGTCACCTTGTTAGTTCTGAATCCCCATGGTACGGTGAGTTCTACACCTATCTCCGTGATCACACCCTTCCTCCCAACCAATCAAATAACCAATGTAAAACCTTCATTCGCCAAACTGCTCGATATACCATTATTGTTGAAACCCTATATCGATGTAGTCTTGATGGTACTCTCCTTCGATGTCTGGAACAAGGTGAGATAACAAAGGCTTTGGAAGAAGTCCATGAATGAATTTGTGGGACTCACTCAAGTGGTCCGTCACTAGCCAAGAAACTCCTATGCAATGGATACTATTGGACCTCTATGGAAAAAGATTCCTACTACTTTGTTAGAAAATGCAAGAAATGTCAAGTTCATGGCGACCTGATACATGCACCAGCCCAGGAACTACAACCAATCACAACACCATGGCCTTTTTGTCAATGGGGCCTTGACCTTGTGGGTAGGATTCATCCATCTTCATCTAATGGCCATAAATTCACTATTACCACCACCGAATATTTTACAAAGTGGATTGAAGCTATTCTACTTACCCAAGTCATCAGCAAGCAAATCGCCTCATTCATCCTCAACTACATCATCTACCGGTATGGTGTGCCCATGTCCATCATCATAGATAATGATCTTCCTTTCAAAAATCAGGATGTCCGTGAACTTTGTGAGAAATTTCATATCCAACACCGCTTTCCACTCCCTATTACCCATAAGGCAATGGTCAGGCTGACGCATCCAATGAAAACATATTGAGGATCTTAAAGAAGATAGTCAATGATGCCGACCATGGTTGGCATGTTCAACTGAATCCAACACTATGGGCATATCGAACTAGCATTCAGACCCCTACAGGCGCAACTCCTTATTCATTGGTCTATGGTGCCAAAGCTATCTTACCTATCGAGGTGGAGATACCATCACTGCGGGTTTCCTTGCATAATCTAATAGATGATGAAGCCTACAGAGTATCCTATCTTCAGGACTTAGAGTTACTGGATGAGAAGCGACAAGCTGCATACAACAATCTCAAAGCCTATCAGTAGCGCATGAGCAAAAGCTACAATCACCGAGTTAGACCTCGTACATTTGAGGTAGGTGATCTTGTTCTATGAGAGAATCCTCACAATCAACCAAATAGAGAAGATCAGGGCAAGTTTGAATCAAACTGGCTGGGCCCATATGTTGTCACTGCTGTATTCGAGTCCGGGGCATATCAGTTGGCTACATCAGAAGGAGAACCACTTGCAGATCCAATCAATAGCATGCACCTCAAATGATTTTATACCTAAGCTAAATAGAGCCTTAAAATACCAAAAACATTCAGAAACATGTCTTGAAGAAATACAAAAACATTCAAAAAGTAAAGAAAAATCATGCATCCAAACGGTGAACAACCACTCCGGTGGCACCCTGGGTAAGTGTGATGGTGAAAACCTTGCAAATAGGCACCACTCATAAAGACAATGGCTCCAGTATCTTTTAGGCTCATTGCGATCACTTCATACATACATCCATCCATCCATCAACCATGGCTTGTTATAGATCTACAAATCCAAGAAAGTACTGCATGCATCCTACATCCCGCTTTTTTATAGTCATGTCTAAACACTGGGGGCAATGCCTTTAACCTATTGATGGAAGTGGATTCTACATTGTCTTGTGATTCATTAAAGTTCTTCATTTAAAACTATCTCACAAAATCCAAAAAAAAACAAAACATTGAAAACAATTCAAAATCCAAAAACAATCACCAAAATATCAAAAACATTGGAAATCAAATCAACAAAATCCAAAAACATCAGAAAACATCAAAAATCAATCAAAAACATGGCAACACATTATACATACTCATCCGCACAAATACCAAACAAACATTGTGATATACTCCACAAAATGATCACTTATCAATTGACCACACAATCAACATCAACACTCAAAACTGTCTTCAACAAGGATGCATCCTTCCTTACCAAAACAAAGACAAGATGACATTTTCTTTGACAAGAAAATTCTATTTACGCTATCAAATACTTGGTTGATTTATGGGCTAGTTATTTATATCAAGTTCCTACAACATTGTTTGTGTATCTTCGGTGCATTATTCCGATGAAGTTCTGGGGCATGTACTAATGGTGTCTATGTGGGAAGTTCACCAAGCTACGTGATCTTATGCCAAATGCAGTCATAGATCATTACAGCTTGCTGACTATAGCGTATACCTCAACCATATGAGCATGAACCATTACCAAGGATCCTTATTCTTTATTCTTTATGTATATACTGTTTGTTTGCAGGAACATTGCTCTTCCTTTGGTTCCTCCCCCCTCATCCAATTTGGATAAAGGTTTTTATCTCTTAGTATGATATGCACTTGTCTCAGGATATGATCAGCCTAAGATCAAGGAGGACGATCCAAGTCATGCATGAATAGAGATAATCCTTGTTTGTTCCGCAAGCAATACTCTGGTCGACTTGACCCTTATATCAAGTCGTTTGTATTAACTTGCTATATAAAATCCATGTAAGGAATACTCAGGTCCTCTTGAATCATTATGTCAAGATGCTTGTATTCTCTTCCAACATTTTAAAGCTCAATGATGAAAATAGAGCACTATGGATCGTCATTTCATCTCATCTGTTTATATCTTGCATTCTGTTGCATATCACCCATCCATTCATTCATTCATATGTAGGCTTTATATGCAAAAGTGACCATTAAAGTTGGTCTTGGATACAATCACGACCGAGTACTCTGATACATCATCAATGCATCATGCAAAGTCTTAAAAACCTTGCATTCCTCATGGTCATATCATCAATCGCATTTAGGTGCATCTTGCATTAAGTCCATTCATGTCATTTTTAACTTAATATTGCATATAGTTCATTTTTTGACATTATTTTTCATTAATCATTTGCATCATTGCATCAATCATAAATAATTAGATTCATTCGTGGGATCAAATTGTCTTTGATTGTTTTAAATCATTTACTAGGCATTCATTTAGTGTCAATTATCCATCATCATTTTATCATCCTTTATCATTTATTATTGCGTCCATTCATTAGTGAAAAAGTGCATTCATTCATCCATTTATTAAAGTATCTTATTATGCTCATTTTAGGATTCATTCACATTGCATTCATTATCCTTTTTAATTGCATTAAGGTATAGTTCTTAAAACCATAAATATCCTCATATTATCATTTGTATTTAAATCATATTTAAAAAACATTTAGAATCATAAATCCATTTGTTTCCAAACATTGGTTCATACCATTATATATATCCATTATACATAGACATTTATTTCAATATTATCATATAAACATTTGTACTTTGCATTTTGTTTATCCATATTACATTCATCTAAAAACATCTAGATGCATATCCATACATAAAATCATTCATTCAACCATTGCATTAACGTCATCGCATAAATTATCATTGCATAGGAAACACCAAAATCCTGTTCATAAATCATCATAAGCATACATCATCATCATGGCATTACATACATAAAGCATTACATCAAAAATCAAACAAATCATACGTGTATAAGCCTGCATTCATATGTCAGTATCCCACATCATAAATCATCATAAAAACATGCATATAAGAAACATCTCATCAAATGCATACATATACACATATCCATCTAAGCAATTACTCATCATCCTACATAAACATCCATATAAATCAACTGTATATCATCAAAATATGGGATCTCCTCATATATATCATCTCATATATCAGAATACAATGAAGTTGTCATGCCCAAAATTTAGGGCAAAAATGGAACAATTTTTTTTTAAAATACTAACTTAAATAACAAGTTCACTCACACGACAAGTGTTATTGAAACTTCCATAATTATACTCGAGCTAATTCTGAAAAGAACCAAGCATCAAAATTTTGTTTAATTTTAATTTGCAGAAAGTTATCTGGTTTAATTTTATCTCCACGAGATACCTAGTGATTAGGTTTATTAAATCCATCACATTAAAGAAAATAAGAGAGGAAAATTATTTCAATTCCCAATAAGACACATAGTCTAAACATCCAATTTAAAATTTAAATACTCTAATTAAATTACCCAGGACAAAATTAAGTATTTATTACATTAAATACATTTAAAATTATAAAGGCTAGGCTCACTTCTTATAATTTATATATTTCACTTCCCTTTTTACTTCCTATGAGTAATCCTACAGAGGTATTTAAATGTTTAAAACTCTATTAAAAAAAACATTTAAATATCTAAAACTTTATTAAAAACTTACTCCAATTTATAACCAGAATATATATTTATATATATATATATATAATTTTACATGATTTTTAATCCATTTAGAATTATCTCCCCAAGATAATAGTTAGTCTGCTTCCCAACCCTAATTAGGGTTTTATATTTTATTTTTTACACATATTAATAACTCTGAAAGTTATCATAACATTTTATTTCATTTACCCTAGCCCTACCCGGGCTAGGGTTTAATCCATTTTTTTGTTTATCATTGAGTATTTTTTTACAGGGCCGAAACCCCAAGGCGACGGCCATTTTTTTGTGCAGATTCGAAGAAGGCGATGGGGAGGGCCGAGACGCCACTGTGTGGGCGCATAGTGGGCGCCGCGGCACCATTATGTGTCCACACAGTGGGCGCCGCTAGTGGCTCACACCACTGTGTGGCCACACAGTGCCGGCCACGACCGACCACTGTGTGTCCACACAGTGGGAGCCGAGCAGCTCGCACTGTGTGTTCTCACAGTAGGCACCGCGTGGCCCTCGGTGTGCGTACACACAGTGGGGTCCGCGTGGAACCCAAATTTCCCCTTTTTTTTTTTAAATATATAATATATAAATATAAATATATATATATATATATTTATATATATATATATATTTATATATATATATATATTTATATATATAAAAGTTTTAAGGGTGAATATATATAAAAATATATATATATTTTTTTAATAAGATTTACATACAAAATTTTTAACAAAATAACAATGGGAAACACATTATGTAAATCCAAAATTACATGTGCACAAATAAACGTTTATATATATATATATATATATTTATATATATATATAATTGATATATAACTTAGGCTCTTTTATTTATTTATTCTAATTGCTGATAAAAGAAATAGAAGTAGATCTTTTGCTAAACTTTTATTCTAACACCTTTTTTTTTTCCTCTTAAAATACATCATACTATTTTGAATAAAACACATTCATTGATTTTTCCACTAATAAAACAATTACTTAAAACACCCTTATTCTTTTTAAGTACTTAGAATTCTTCAGCAAAATAACTCATACTTTTCAACAAGTAGAATATAGATAAAATTTATTTGAAACTAATTTTTCCATAATACTAAAGAAGCTTTTACATCCAACTCAAAGAGGCTTTTCTTTTTCTGAAACCCAAAAAGAAGTAGAAATAAAACAAACTCTTTTTTTTTACAACTCCAAGATATTCTACAAATTTTACAGGATGTTTCTTTGTTTAGCTACAACAATAAACCTCAAGTCTATTTTCAAGAATTAAAACTTGCTTCTCTTTTCTATGAATGAGGCATACTTCTATAACAAATTTAAACAAATATTTGCAACTGGATTTAAGTATCTTCAACAATAATCTTTTGTGTCTTTTCATGGTTCCTATTCTCTTTCTCCTGACTTTCCTGCATAATAGAAAATACAAATATGACCACGGAGTGCTCACCTCCCAGCCTAGGCTAACTGGTAGCCACCCCCGAGCTTGGAGAACCAATTCCTAGACGGGTAACATACAGGCAAACACATAGAAGGCAAATGCATACAGATTATCATACACACTCCCAACTTGGCTTCACAGCACCACACTTTGGTGATGATCTTTTCAAATGGTGGTAGTGGACCAATACCTTGAGGAGAACTGCAAGTATGAAATAAACAAGAAGCCACCTCATGGCACAATAATTATATCAAGAATCTCAACCCCTTATTCCTTATGCCCCCCAAAGGCATTCTAGCCTTATATCCCTCCTTATGACCCCCATTGCACAAACAGGCCATGCAGCAAGGGTCACACAAAGATCCCTTGTGATCGCTCTCAAAAGAGAGTCTCTCACTCGAGGGTTGTCACTGCTACCACCCACAAGATCCTCTTCTCTCCCAAGAGTAAGAGGTCTTGAGGAAACTCCCAAAACACAACACAAATCATAATGCAAAAATACCAGAAGATTTTTCAACAAAAACATTCAAGAACACAGATTTCTTACACTAACAAACTTCCAGACATAAGCAAGAAGAAGACATTATAATGAATAACTGAAACCAACCTTAATCTGCCCAAAGGTATTATGATATTTGATGAAGAGCTGCCCAATCCATGAATCTTTTTCCTTCTACCCTTAATCAATTTTTTTTTATTCCATCCTATTATTTTCTTTTCAAAATTTCTCGTGTCTCCAAAAATGGAGAGTGGGTGATTACCCTCAAAATCTCAAAATCTTGCTTAAGAAGCTCACTCTCTGAGTTCTCACAAGTTTCTAAAAACCAAAAGGGAAAGAAAGCAAAAATGCAAAAAGACTCCCATTCGAATAAGAAAAATCTAAATTAGATTTAACTTCTAAATTTTCAATTTTCGCACAACTCAAAAAAGCCAATTTTTAAAGCGTTAAAAGATAATTATAAATTAGAAACTTGCCTAAAATTACCCCTAACCCCTAGGTATACCTTATGGGCTTTAGGAAACCCTATTAAACTACGCCTAGGTGTTCATTTAACCCATTTTAAACCCCTCTGAAGTTTATTTTCGGGTCAAACATAAGTTGACCACCCCAAATATTATATTCCCAAAGTATTTATGACAACACATTATTTTATTTAAGAAGAACTATAATTTAAACACTTTCCCACCAAGAGACAAAATAAAACATTTAAATTTAAACCCACACATGTGTCAAGTGACACAAATAAAACACTTTTACAAAAATAAAACATGAAATTGTCTCTTGTGGTTTTTACACAATAAATTTAAATAACACTTAACACTCATGCAGCATATACTGTTACGAATAAAATACAACACAAACGGGGTGTTGTCTCTCCAAATAGACAAACCATGGCTTACGAACATATATAAGTCTAGGTTTGATTCTCCGTAATTTTCCATGGTCACATGGTAAATTTCCTGCGCATCTCAATTTACACATTAGTACTTCCAAATATCCATTTATAATATAATTCAATAATATAACAATACACATCATTACTTGCATACAATTTTCATCTGCACAGATTGAACACATCTTTTATCAAGCAAATTCACATAAGCAATTTCATCCCAATTCACATAAACTGAACTTACATCATAGTTCTATATTCAGAGTAAAGTCCTGCAAATTCAATAACGACATCTATCATTGCAATATCATCCTATCTAACAATCATGTAGTGTTCTATCTCATAAAGCATATAAGTAAATCACCAAATCATAGCAATGTTATCTAAATCCTGAAATCATATAAGTTCTAAGTCTCAAAAAGCATCAAAATAAAGTATCCATCATAGTCTAAATATAAAATCCACTGAATGTCAGACTGAGTCGAGGTGAGGCCTCACATCCTCCCCCTCTAGGCATGAACTTCCTCCTAGAGTTCATCAAAGAGGTGGGGGTACTCTGATCTCATACGTGCTACGTCCTCCCATGAAGTCGTAACCTCATCATAACAATCCCACTGGACCCTAACCTGGTCCAGCTCTCGACCTCGAAGGGCCAATGTCCGGCATGCCAAAATGCGAATGGGCTCCAAAGCTAGCTGCCCGTCTGACTCCACCTGCAAGGCATCCCAATCTAAAATGTGAGACTCATCATAGATATATTTTCTCAAAACTAAAACATGAAACACATCGTGGATGAGTGACAGGCTAGGTGGCAAAGCTAAATGGTAGGCAACTAGGCCTATCCTCTCCAGAATCTCAAAAGGTCCTACAAAGTGAGGTGCGAGCTTAGAACCCTTTCCGTAACGGATTGGACTCTTATGCGGTCGCACTCTCAAGAAAACTCTGTCTCCAACCAAGTAGCTATGATCTATCCTCTTTGCATTGGCATATTTCTTCTGTCTATCCTAAGCCTCTCTGAGATGCTGCCTAATCAAATCCACCTGCTGTTCCATATCCCGAACTAACTCAGGACCAATAGCAACTCTATCCTCTATGCGATCCCAACTCAAGGGCGTCCTGCAAGGCCTACCATATAGTGCTTGATAGGGTGGCATCCCCAAAGAAGTGTGATGCCCATTGTTATAGGCAAACTCCACTAAGGGAAGATACTCCTCCCACCGGGCCTGATGATCCATGACGTACATACGAAGCATATCCTCTAACACCTGATTGACCCTATCTATTTGACCATCTGTCTCCAGGTGATAGGCTATACTGAAATTGAGCTTAGTGCCCATAGCTGCCTGTAATGACTTCCAAAAGGAAGAAGTGAAAAGAGAATCCCTGTCAGAAATAATCTTGCGGGGTACGCCATGTAGTCTAACAATGTCTCGCAAGAACACCTGTGCTACTGCTGGAGCTGTGAATGTAGTACGAACTGGTGAAAAGTGAGCTACTTTGGTCAACTTGTCAACTGTCACCAAGATAGCATCATGGCGATGAGAAGACATAGGGAGACCAATGATGAAATCCATGGATATAGTATCCCACTTCCACTCTGGTATAGCATGAGACTGAAGCAACCCACCTGGATGGTGGTGCTCCGCCTTTACCCTCTGACACTCGAGACATTGAGCTACTATCTCAGCAATGAGCTGCCGCATTCCCAGCCAATGATACAACTACCTCAAGTCAACATGCAACTTCTTAACCCCGGGATGCGCTGCATAAGGAGCTCTATGAGCTTCTGTGACAATGAACTCTCGTAACCCTCCGGAGGAAGGTACATAAATGCGTCCTCTGTGGCATAATAGTCCATCGGACTCCAAAGAATAATCCACATATTTCCCTTCTAGAGTAACCTGCGAACATACTACCTGACAAACCTCTGCATACCATCCATCCTCTGGCAAGTGCTGAAGTATACGGTCTCTCAAATCTGTGCCCATGGATATGGTGTAAACCTCATGACATCTCCTACTCAAGGCATCTGCAACTACATTTTCCTTTCCTTTGATGTAGTGAACATCAAAGTCATATTCGCACAAGAACTCCATCCATCTCCTCTGACGTGCATTAAGGTTCGGCTGAGTAAAGATGTACTAAAGACTCTGATGATCTGAATGCAGCTCGAAGTGATGTCCTAAAAGGAAGTGTCTCCACCTCACAAGTGCATGCACTACTGCTGCGAGCTCAAGGTCGTGAGTGGGATAATTAAGTTCATGAGTCTTAAGTTTCCTAGACTCGAAAGCTATGGCCCTACCATCCTGCATAAGAACTGCCCCTAAACCCTCTAGAGAAGCATCTGTACAAACCATGAAATCAGCTGAAGGATCTGGTACAACAAGGATAGGAGCACTAGTAAGTGCCTTCTTGAGTTCCTGAAAGGCCTTCTCGCACTTCTCTGTCCACTCAAATTTCTTCCCTTTACGTTGAAGAGAAGTAATAGGGTGTGCGACTCTGGAGAAACCCTCAACAAAATGTTGGTAATACCCTGCTAAACCCATGAAACTCCTGACCTCTGTCACACTGGTAAGCGCTGGCCAATCCATAATAGCCCTAATCTTTGATGGGTCAACTGAGATCCCATCACCAAAAATAACGTGCCCAAGGTACTTGACCTCAGACCGAAAGAAAGCACACTTCGATAGGCTGCCAAACAACTGGTTATCCCGCAAACACTGCAATACCTGTTTCAGGTGTTCCTCATGCTCCTTCTCATTTTGAGAATATATCAGTATATCATCGAGGAAAACAATAACAAAATGGTCCAGAAAGGTACGGAACACCCCATTCATGAGGCTCATAAAAACTGCTGGTGCATTCGTAAGTCCGAACGGGACTACGGTAAACTCATAGTGACCATATCTAGTGTGAAATGCGGTCTTGTGGATATCACTTTCCACTATTCTCAACTGATGGTATCCTGACTTCAGATCTATTTTGGAAAAGACCTTGGCACCCTGAAGCTGGTCAAATAAATCATCAATTTTGGGCAAAGGATATCGGTTCTTGATGGTTACTTTATTTAGCTGCCAATAATCCATACACAATCGGAGAGATCCATCCTTCTTCTTAACGAAGTTGAGTGGTGCACCCCATGGGGATACGCTAGGACGGATATGACCCTTCTCAAGAAGTTCCTCGAGTTGAATCTTAAGTTCATTAAGCTCATTTGTGGTCATTCTATAAGGTGCTCTGGAAACTGGCTCGGCTCCTGGTACTAGGTCTATATGAAAATCAATCTCTCTGTGGGGAGGCATTCCTGGTAACTCTGAAGGAAATACATCTGAATATCCCTTAAGGATAGGATGGTCATCGAGTGATGTTTCTTTTTCCTCCTCTTCCCCTCTATCACTGATAGTGATAGCAAAAAGCTGACATCCCTTTCGCATGCTCCACTTAAGCTGCATTGCGGAGATCATACGAAGAGACACGGGCCTCTGAATCCCAGTGATAACTATGGGCGAACCATGATCATCCTCACACTCGATCTTTTTCAGGCGGCAATCCATCTTGGCTTTGTGGGCATAAAGCCAATCCATGCCAAGTACGATTTCGTAAGATCCAAGTGGAGTCACTCTAAGGTCTACTAAAGTGGTGGTCTTGCCAATCTGCAGCTGACATGCCCTAACCTCTGATTCCACTGACACTCTAGCTCCTGAAGCTAATTCCACTTCCCAACTGACACCCTATCTAGTTGCCACTAGCCCGCAACGCTCCACAACCAATGGAGATATAAAGGAGTCAGTAGCTCCTGAATCAAACAAAATAGATACATTGATACCTTTGATTATACCTATAGATTTGATAACCATGGCCTGATGCTCAGCCTGGCGGTTGTCAACCGCTGCGAATACTCTATGGGACCTACCCATATCACCAACTGTCGGCTCTGAAGTGGCCATCCGTTGACTCCCTGCTACCTGTCCCTGAGGGCAATCCCTTGCCATATATCCCATGGCTCCACACGTAAAGCAAGCACCCCGTGCCTGGAACTGGGCACCCTGAGGCCTAGAGAATGCCTGACCTCCTGTCCTACTGGATCCGCTGTACCCACCCCTGGAGGACTGCTGAGTCCCCGTTGGCTGTGTGTACTGCCCCTGTTCTCTCTGATCACGTTTCTATCCCTGAGTCTGCCACTGCTTGGGCTTGGAGCCCTACTGATACTATGGAGGCTTCTGCCTCTGGTTCTATGGTGTCTGTTGTGGAGGAGGGGGTTTGGAGAACCCCTGAGAATTTTGGTTGTTCCCTTTCCAATGTGGTTTCTAGAATCCATAAGTCTAAGGTGCGGGATTTCGGTTCTAAAACCGATCCCTATTGTCCTGTGGTCTAACCTGAATTTCCTCGGCAATCAGTGCTTTTTCTACAGCAACCCGAAGGGTCTCTGGGGTGGACATCCTAACAGGCCCAACTATACTGGCATTTAATCCCCTGATGAAGCGGTTTACAAGAAGTTTCTCATCCTTAAGATAATCTACATATGGCAACAACTCAAAGAATTTACTCTCATACTGGGTTACCGACAAGCCTTTTTGTTGGAGATCATGAAATTCGTCTATACGACGCTGCCTGAAGTGTTCTGATAGGTACCTCTCACAGAACCTTTCTGTGAGTATCTCCCAAGTGAGTGTGTCAGGAACTAATCCGCATTTGTACTCTTCCTGTCTCCACCAGGTGGAGGTTGTCCCTCTCAGTAGATGAACTGCAACACGTGCTTTCAAGTTGCTCTCATAAGAACGCAACGCAAAGCACCTCTCAAGACTCAGAAGCCATGCCTCGGCCTCTACTCCATCTGTAGAACCTCTGAAGGATGGTGGTTGGAGGTGCATGACCTCCCTGATGAGATCCCCTGGATCTCGATAACCTCTCTCAAAATAAATTGGTTCCATCGCTGGAGGTGGTCCTGGCATATGCACTGACTTTGGCTCATTACCACCCTGACTCTCTACAGGAATTGGAGTTGGGCTCCTGCTTCGTTCTCTATCAACAGATCTATGACTCCTAGAGTCATGACTCCTAACCTGAGGGTTCTCTGCTGGGATCCTTTCCTGAACTATGCCAATAAGGTTCTGAATGGCTGCTAAGATGTCTTGGTTAGGTTCATTTGGTTGTTCAAGAGGTGCTTCTGGGTTCTCCTCTGGAACCGATGCCTCCCTCTCTACCTCATCGTGTGCTATGTGCACACGTCTAGGACCTCGTTCGTGCTTGTGAGCTTGTCGCGTCATTGGAGGCATCCTAAGAGGAAATAAGGCAAAACAATTAATTTATTTCTTTTATAATAAATTCAATTAAATTCAAAAATCAATTTAACATAATAATTTTAAATATTCTAAGGTGAAACGTAAGTGAGTAAGGTTCCTAGTGTGGAAACCTTGCTCTGATACCAAAATGTCATGCCCAAAATTTAAGGCAAAAACGGAATAATTTTTTTTTAAAATACTAATTTAATTAACAAGTTCACCCACACGACAAGCGTTATTGAAACTTCCATAATTATACTCGAGCTAATTCTGAAAAGAACCAAGCATCGAAATTTTGTTTAATTTTATTTGCAGAAAGTTATCTGGTTGAATTTTATCTCCACGAGATACCTAGTCATTAGGTTTATTAAATCCATCACGTTAAACAAAATAGGAGAGGAAAATTATTTCAATTCCCAATAAGACACATAGTCTAAACATCCAATTTAAAATTTAAATACTCTAATTAAATTACCTGGGACAAAATTAAGTATTTATTACATTAAATACATTTAAAATTATAAAGGCTAGGCTCACTTCTTATAATTTATATATTTCACTTCCCTTTTTACTTCCTATGAGTAATCCTACGGAGGTATTTAAATGTTTAAAACTCTATTAAAAAAAACATTTAAATATCTAAAACTTTATTAAAAACTTACTCCAATTTATAACCAGAATATATATATATATATATATATTTATATTTAAATATATAAATATATAAATATATATATATAATTTTACATTATTTTTAATCTATTTAGAATTATCTCCCCAAGATAATAGTTAGTCTACTTCCCAACCCTAATTAGGGTTTTATATTTGTTTTTTACACATATTAATAACTCTGAAAACTATCATAACATTTTATTTCATTTACCCTAGCCCTACCCGGGCTAGGGTTTAATCCATTTTTTTTGTTTATCACTGAGTATTTTTTTACAGGGCCGAAACCCCAAGGCGGCGGCCATTTTTTTGTGCAGGTTCGAAGAAGGCAACGGGGAGGGCCGAGATGCCACTGTGTGGGCGCACAGTGGGCATCGGGGCACCACTGTGTGTCCACACAGTGGGTGCTGCTAGCGGCTCACACCACTGTGTGGCCACACAGTGGCAGCCGCGGCCGACCACTGTGTGTCCACACAGTGGGAGCCAAGCGGCCCGCACTGTGTGTTCACACAGTGGGCGCCGCGCGGCCCTCACTGTGCGTACATATAGTGTGGTCCACATGGAACCCAAATTTCCCCTTTTTTTTATTTATTTATTTATTTTTTTAAAATATATTATATATAAATATATATATATATATATGTATATATATATTTATATATATATATATATATATAAATCTTTATATAAATTTATATATATAAAAGTTTTAAGGGTGAATATATATAAAAATATATATATATATATATTTTTAATAAGATTTACATACAAATTTTTTAACAAAATAACAATGGGAAACACATTATGTAAATCTAAAATTACATGTGCACAAATAAACGTTTATATATCTATATATATATTTATATATATATATATATATATATATATATATATATATATATATATATATATATATATATATATATATAATTGATATATAACTTAGGCTCTTTTATTTATTTATTCTAATTGCTGATAAAAGAAATAGAAGTAGATCTTTTGCTAAACTTTTATTCTAACACCTTTTTTTTTTCCTCTTAAAATACATCATACTATTTTGAATAAAACACATTCATTGATTTTTCCACTAATAAAACAATTACTTAAAACACCCTTATTCTTTTTAAGTACTTAGAATTCTTCAGCAAAATAACTCATACTTTTCAACAAGTAGAATATAGATAAAATTTATTTGAAACTAATTTTTCCATAATACTAAAGAAGCTTTTACATCCAACTCAAAGAGGCTTTTCTTTTTTTGAAAACCAAAAAGAAGTAGAAATAAAACAAACTCTTTTTTTTTACAACTCCAAGATATTCTACAAATTTTACAGGATGTTTCTTTGTTTAGCTACAACAATAAACCTCAAGTCTATTTTCAAGAATTACAACTTGCTTCTCTTTTCTATGAATGAGGCATACTTCTATAACAAATTTAAACAAATATTTGCAACTGGATTTAAGTATCTTCAACAATAATCTTTTGTGTCTTTTCATGGTTCCTATTCTCTTTCTCCTGACTTTCCTGCATAATAGAAAATACAAATATGACCACGGAGTGCTCACCTCCTAGCCTAGGCTAACTAGTAGCCACCCCCGAGCTTGGAGAACCAATTCCTAGACGGGTAACATACAGGCAAACACATAGAAGGCAAATGCATACAGATTATCATACACACTCCCAACTTGGCTTCACAGCACCACACTCTGGTGATGATCTTTTCAAATGGTGGTAGTGGACCAATACCCTGAGGAGAACTGCAAGTATGAAATAAACAAGAAGCCACCTCATGGCACAATAATTATATCAAGAATCTCAACCCCTTATTCCTTATGCCCCCCAAAGGCATTCTAGCCTTATATCCCTCCTTATGACCCCCATTGCACAAACAGGCCATGCAGCAAGGGTCACACAAAGATCCCTTGTGATCGCTCTCAAAAGAGAGTCTCTCACTCGAGGGTTGTCACTGCTACCACCCACAAGATCCTCTTCTCTCCCAAGAGTAAGAGGTCTTGAGGAAACTCCCAAAACACAACACAAATCATAATGCAAAAATACCAAAAGATTTTTCAACAAAAACATTCAAGAACACAGATTTCTTACACTAACAAACTTCCAGACATAAGCAAGAAGAAGACATTATAATGAATAACTGAAACCAACCTTAATCTGCCCAAAGGTATTATGATATTTGATGAAGAGCTACCCAATCCATGAATCTTTTTCCTTCTACCCTTAATCAATTTTTTTTTATTCCATCCTATTATTTTCTTTTCAAAATTTTTCGTGTCTCCAAAAATGGAGAGTGGGTGATTACCCTCAAAATCTCAAAATCTTGCTTAAGAAGCTCACTCTCTGAGTTCTCACAAGTTTCTAAAAACCAAAAGGGAAAGAAAGCAAAAATGCAAAAAGACTCCCATTCGAATAAGAAAAATCTAAATTAGATTTAACTTCTAAATTTTCAATTTTCGCACAACTCAAAAAAGCCAATTTTTAAAGCGTTAAAAGATAATTATAAAGTAGAAACTTGCCTAAAATTACCCCTAACCCCTAGGTATACCTTATGGGCTTTAGGAAACCCTATTAAACTACCCCTAGGTGTTCATTTAACCCATTTTAAACCCCTCTGAAGTTTATTTTCGGGTCAAACATAAGTTGACCACCCCAAATATTATATTCCCAAAGTGTGTATGACAACACATTATTTTATTTAAGAAGAACTATAATTTAAACACTTTCCCACCAAGAGACAAAATAAAACATTTAAATTTAAACCCACACATGTGTCAAGTGACACAAATAAAACACTTTTACAAAAATAAAACATGAAATTGTCTCTTGTGGTTTTTACACAATAAATTTAAATAACACCTAACACTCATGCAGCATATACTGTTACGAATAAAATACAACACAAATGGGGTGTTGTCTCTCCAAATAGACAAACCATGGCTTACGAACATACATAAGTCTAGGTTTGATTCTCCGTAATTTTCCATGGTCACATGGTAAATTTCCTGCGCATCTCAATTTACACATTAGTACTTCCAAATATCCATTTATAATATAATTCAATAATATAACAATACACATCATTACTTGCATACAATTTTCATCTGCACAGATTGAATACATCTTTTATCAAGCAAATTCACATAAGCAATTTCATCCCAATTCACATAAACTGAACTTACATCATAGTTCTATATTCAGAGTAAAGTCCTGCAAATTCAATAACGACATCTATCATTGCAATATCATCCTATCTAACAATCATGTAGTGTTCTATCTCATAAAGCATATAAGTAAATCACCAAATTATAGCAATGTTATCCAAATCCTGAAATCATATAAGTTTTAAGTCTCAAAAAGTATCAAAATAAAGTATCCATCATAGTCTAAATATAAAATCCACTGAATGTCAGACTGTGTTGAGGTGAGGCCTCACAGAAGTCTACAAAATCGGCTACCAAGAGCCATCCAAGATACAGCCCAAAAAAATAAACAATGATACAAATACATATATGTAAAAATGCTCTCTCAAATACCACTCTGGCCAGATGTTGTACCACCATCGCCACCTGCTCCACCACTGGTGCCCGCACCACCTGATCCATCTCTCCAGGGAGGCCTCATCAAACCACCACTCACTCCTGCATCCCCTGATCTCTCCCTCTGCAAAGGACCCATCACACCCCCACTGCTCTGCACCCTCTGTGATCGCTCTGATCCGGCCTGCCGCATCTGAGAATAGCTAAGAGCTCGCTGACTAGCTAGCACCACCTGCTCATATAAACCCCGCCAGTAGTCTATCTCTGCCTGTGCTCGTCGCATCTCCCTCATCAGCTCCCCCATAGGCCCCTGTGCTCCGACTCCAATCCGGACTCTCTCCTACAGCTTTGCCAATCTCTCCACTACACTATCCCTCTCCTACAGCACCACCGCCAGCTCTGACTCCCATGCAAATAGCTGCACATCCCTAGCTGCCACCTCCACCTCCAAATCCTATACTCTGGTTTGCAAATGTGCTATCATGTGATCTCGAAGATCTCTAGTGGCTCCCTCCCCAGTATCCATAGCCACCTCACCTATACCACCCTCTCTAGTAGCTCCCTCCCCTCTATCCATCGGGATCTCCCTCTCCATCCCCCTCCCACCGAGTCGAACTCCTCCTTGTATCAATGGTCCTTGTGCTATCCGTAGAGGTAGTCCACCTCTCCCTCTCTGCTGAATCCGCATCCCTAACCCACCACCTCCTCCACCTGCCCTCGGTCCTCGACCTCCTGCCCTCCTCCGTCTCCATCCCCTCTCATCCTCAAAATCCGGAATCAGCTCTGCTGGATCCGATATCCATAGGATTGGGTGCGCTGCTCGGTACTACGTGTACTCATCTACTACTCCTGCATCCATGACCCTTGGTCATATATCCCATGGTCTTGCCTATAGCATATGAAACTCTGCCAATGCCTGATCATACAATAGCACTGGCCCCCATGCATACCTCTCCCGAATCACCTGCACATACTCCCTTGATCCGCTAGGTAGTCCCTGCTGCCGTCCAAACTATCTCAGCACTCTCCCGAGCACTTATCTCTCCACATGGTATGAGGTCCTCCCAATGAGGAATCGAGTCAATAAAACATAGGGCAGTGCCTCTGCATCATCATCCCATGACTCACACTCTAGGTATGGTCACCATATGACTGCATCTAGATCATCCAGTGCTCGCCGCTATACATGAACATATATGGTTGATCTACTGCGCGAAACCTCAGACTCACTGGTTGAGTCACTGGTAGGTGCTCCCAGGCCCAAATATGCAGCAACATCACACCCACTACTAAGGAACCCCTCCCCTAATAGACCACCTCATGAAGCTCCTGGTACAGGTGCGCCAGTATGCATGACCCCCACGCAAATCGGGTCCCCTCAGTAATCATTATCTCAATCACCTGCCCCCACCCCATGGCCAAACCATGTGATCGCCTGTCAGGATATAGAATTCCTCCCACGATACCTGATAGCACTGTTGGTAGAGGCTCATATAACGTAGTTATCTCCTCCCAGGCAATAGAGCCATCATCAATAAAAATGTCATCATCAAAAAACCTCTGAACTGCAAGGGTCCCCAAGGATCTGTCATATGTAACCAGCTCCCCCTGAATCGGAATCCGCCGGATGCACCACACATCCTCTAGGGTCACTGTCATCTCCCCCTGTGCTAGATGGAAGGTGCATGTCTCACTATGCCACCACTCAGCTAACACTGTGATCAAACCATGATTCATCCAAATCACGGGCATGTGCATCACCTCATACAATCTATCTCTGCCTCTGTCAATCGATCCCACAACCCCTGTTTCGTAGGATGTCTCTTGTGTAACTGCAACACGCCTAGATCCTCCTGCACATGGACATTCATCAATCACCATTAGTTGTTTTGTTTCAAACTTTCTTAAGTTTAAACCTAGACTATCGACAAATACTTTGATCAAGTATCTTCGGGTCTCAACAGGTAAGCAATCATGGCAACCTCGATTTCAATAGGCATTTATCCTAAAAATGACCTAGGTCTCATCAGGCTTCTATGGTTCAAAACAACTTCTACTCCACATCGCCATCCATCCATCATTGGCATCGGGAGATTTTCTTCATCCACACTGGGGCATCTATTTATCCTAAAACAAAAGTGCTATTTTACCAACAAAAGCGCTAGTTTATCAACAAAAGTGCTACAACCCTAATAAAAGCACTCAATCAGCTATCCAATAGCGCTCAAACTACCAATGCGCTAAAAAATCACACAGTAGCGCTAATTCAGACCAATAGCGCTCAATTAAACCCTCAATAGTGCTTATTAATCAATAGCGCCTAAAAATACATACAATAGCGCTAAACAATTTTACAAGTGCTCAAACAATAGGCCAATAGCGCCATTGTGGCACCATAGTGCTAGTTAATTGAGCAAAAGTGCCAAAACCATAGTTTCAGCGCTATTGCTCCGACTCAACTTGGACTCAGCAAAAAGCCTATCAAAAATGCATAAAAATTCAAAATTCCAATTTACGTACCGCTGGTCCGTAGTCATCTGGCCGCTAGAACCATCAGACTCACTCAAATCTATGCTCTATAATCGGTACTGGCATCCTGACTGCTACTCGCTCCTCCAAAATGTCACTATCAGAGCTCTGGTTTCGTAGCGCTAATTCAGACCAATAGCGCTCAATTAAACCCTCAATAGTGCTTATTAATCAATAGCTCCTAAAAATACATACAATAGCGCTAAACAATTTTACAAGCGCTCAAACAATAGGCCAATAGCACCATTGCGGCACCATAGTGCTAGTTAATTGAGAAAAAGTGCCAAAACCATAGTTTCAGCGCTATTGCTCCGACTCAACTTGGACTCGGCAAAAAGCCTATCAAAAATGCATAAAAATTCAAAATTCCAATTTATGTACCGCTGGTCCGTAGTCGTCTGGCCACTAGAACCATCGGACTCACTCAAATCTGTGCTCTGTAATCGGTACTGGCATCCTGACTGCTGCTCGCTTCTCCAAAATGTCACTATCAGAGCTCTGGTTTTACACTGGTCGCGATCACAAATGATCCTGTTTCCATCCCTTTCACCTCATTTATACCCTTCTCCGTCACCGTAACTTCCCCCCGCTCACCGCCGTGGTCCCCGTGAACTTCCCGAGCCCCCTGTTTCTCCATTTTTCCCCTGATTTCTTCTATTTTTCACCCGTATTGCTCACTTCTTCTCTTCTAACACCCTGCCAATTTTTATTCTTTTTCGATAGATCGCCCGATTTTTTGAAAATTTTCGGCCCATCTCTCAAGGGGGCGTACCACCCATTAAATTTAGATTTTATGGGGCATTTCTTCACACTAGTTTTTCTTTCTTTGAAACGACGCGATAAACCACACCGTCTCAAAGAGGGGCAAATGTAGTCACACAAATCTGTCCAGCTTAATTAAATAAATATTCGCTATTTATTTGATTAAAAATCCACTACCCATCAGTTAATTAAATTAATATTTAATTAATTTATCTCCAAACATTCTCCTATTAATTAAATAAATTATTCAATTTATTTTAATTAATTCATTAAATCAAATTCAAATCAATTAAATAAATAAAATCTATTTATTTAATTTAATCCCCCTATTCCTGTTTTAAATAAATTAAATAAAAATATTTATTTAAATCATTATACCCCCCACTTGCATTTTCCTACAAATGCAACTTGCACTCATTTATTGAAATAAACTAATTTTATTTTAAATAAAAATCCTATTTTCCCTCACCCACCAAATCCAATTGCAAAATCTAATCCCCTTCTAGATTATTCTAACCCCTTCCGAATTAGCCTAATCCATCCCCTAATTATTGTCACATTCTTAAACAAAATGGAGTCACTTCTCAAAGACTTCAAAAGTCTTTGAAAAACATTTAATGCTTTGTGTGTTCAAACAATTTAACCTCTAAAGTCTTCAAAGACCACTAATGGCTCTTACAAAACCATTTATGGCTCTTACATAACCATTTATGGTTATTTCAAACTTGTCCCCCCAAGCATTTATTGCTTTGACCATATTTATCCTTCTTGCCTTTGCACAAGAGTTTATCCATTGGATAAAAGTTTTATTCTTTGAATAAAGAGTTTATTTATTCAACTAACCTTGACTTTAACTCCCAGAGTCATGTCAAACATTTAATGCTTATTCCCTCTCCTCTCAACCTATCTCACATTAACACTTGTCATCCTGGGATTGGGTTGAAAGCCCTCACATGGATTTGAAATCAATCAATCCTGACCCTTGTTGAGATTACTCAATCTCAACCATCCATTGCTCCATTTTTCCTATAAATAGAGCCCATTTCTTCATAATCCAGATCCTGAAAACTTGTATGCATTTAACTTATAGGCATTTTAGAGGGCATTTAGCATAGAAAACTAAAATCTTGTTATTTTGGTTAAAATCAATCATTTTTAAATAGCATCTAGTATTTTAGCTTTTCATTTTACGTTTGGAGCAAAATACCCAAATCTCAATCCTCCATAAGCATCCATAGTGCAAAAAGCTGCTGAGAGCTACACTATTTTGGAACTTGGAGAGAAGAGGAACAAGGGAGAAGGAGCTAAGGGCGTGCTAAGAGGTATTTGGAGATTCCTTATTATCTTTGTTTCATTTGTTAGATATATTAGCATGATTTTAGTATCTCTTTTGATATGTCTGTTTAGATTAGTTTTTGATTGACTAACACTAACGGTTTCTTGTGTCTTGTGTTGTTTGTCATTTACTAACCTTGTCCATTTTTCAGAGCATCAATATGTATATGTATATGTATATGTAAATGTAATATATATGTATAAATATATATATATATATATATGTTTTATTTAATTAATTAATTGTTTGAATTTGGTTAAGTGAATTAAATCAAATAAATGAGTGAAATGGCAGCACTGGGTGGCAACAGGATCGACATTGGTGATAGGAGTGGGATTAATGATGTGCGCTATTCTGGCGCTCAGTCTACGAAGGTTGGATCTTGGAGCGATGAAGTGGACATTTCCTTCCCCATCAAGACAGGTAGATTGCATGTTGTTTTGAAACTGGTTAATGCTGGGAAAGCAGATATGGTCCAGGACAACAGACATTCCAGACCACGGTTGAACTATGGAAACCCTTATTCAAGTTGTAACTAGTGCCCTATTGACCCACATAAGTGGAAGGAGAATGGTTTCATTTAGAATAACAAAGAATAGTTTCACAAGGCTAAGCATCCTACATCTGAGGCCCCCTAAAACTGGTATCCACCGCCTAAACCTAGCATTTCCGTTGTGACACTCGAGAGAGGCAATCCTCACATTGACTCTTTTTTGGTTCCCCAAATTGATCATGGTAATCTCCAAAAGAGAAATGGGCACTTCAGGAAAGATATCTCAAGGGTGGACCAAGCCAGGTTTTGGAGATCCAATTTCTATCCTAAAAATTAGAACCCTTGGTCGAACCAAGAAAGACGCCCTGACTTTCAAAGAGCTGCCTCCCTCCCTCAACAACCCTGTTTTCATAAATCGATAAGAAAAACCTCAAGACCCACCATCTTTTTGGATGAGAATAAAATTGATTCTGCTAGGTCAAATTTTCTTGAGTCTTGCCTTTTCATGAAGCGGGGTGGTGGAAAGCGGGTTAAGGACAACTTTGAATCCTAGTGTAGAGCATACTGGGGAAAGGATATTAACATTAATATTCTCCTGAATGATTTCTATATAATTGAATTTATGAGAAATGAGGAGAAATGGCAAGCAAAAAATAAAGGTCCCTACAACTTAGATGGCATTAAAGTTCACACCATTGATTGGCAGCCCAATTTCAACCCCCGAACACATGTATTGCCGAACAACAAGGTATGGCTAAGACTGTATAATTATCCCTCTGAATATTGGCACATTGATTTCATTAAGGATATATGCAAAGACCTTGGCACCTTTGTATCAACAGATGACATCTAGGAGGATAAATTATGGGGAAGCTTCCTTAGAATTTGTATTAGCATAGATCAAATCACCAAGATCCCCGATAAAGTCAGAATTATTGGGGTGGGGAAGATCTAGATCGAAAAGATTGATAGAGAAGATCAGCTACATATTTTTCCTAAATGCTTTTCCTTAGATCATACTGGTATTAGTTGTGATGTTTCAGCTATGATACAACAAAGTTATTCCTGTATGCAATCCCCTATTGAGGTAAAACTGCAACCGGAACCTCCTATTACCTTTGACACCGAGGAAGCTTTTTGCAATGATACTCTTGACAAGGAGAAAGTTCCACTAATGGAAGCAACCCCTTTGATCATAGTTCCTCCCTCCTCTGGTCAAAGCGAGAGCCAACAAGAACTTCTCACACTTTTGGAGAAGACCAAAACCCTATAGGTAGACATTGAATCCAAGTTAGCGGATTCACTTCCACCCTCCCCTTTTATGTCCAGGATTCAACTAGTAATTGAAGATAGCAATCTTCACTCTCAAGATATGGATACTGGCACTGGAGGGTAGATCTGCTCCTCGATAGGCATTGAACTGGAAGATGGTGAAATTGAAACCTCCTCCTCAGAGGGGGAGGAAGACTTTGAACCTAACTTAGATTTTATATTGGAGGGTACTTCAAAAGGTTTTGGTAAGTCGGATTCAACTATTGACAAACCAAATTTTAAGCCAAAAGGTGTGTGGGGGCGCAAGTCCAAAAAAATTATGCTAGCAGTGGCTAGTGCTACCAGTGGTCAAACCAAACTTAATTTAGGGAAGGGAAATGCCCTTCCCTAGGAGAAATGAAACTCCTATCTTGGAATGTCATGGGCATCAATTCTCCTGACAAATGGTGCTTGATTAAGCACTATATTGATGACACCAGAGGAGATATTCGGCTACTATAGGAAACTAAATGGAGCAAGGTTGAGACTATTGCTAAAATGAGAGTTTGGAAACAGTGGAATGGGATTTTTAGGCAATTGGATGGAGCCTCTAGTGGCTTGGGAATCATTTGGAACCCCATGAATGTTAAGATCTCACTTATTGGGGAAGATAAGTATTGGAAACATTGCTCAATTACTATTCTTGGATGGAATGAGAATTTCAATCTTTTCAATGTGTATGGACCATCTACTGCTAGTGATAAACAGGTTCTCTGGGATCTTTTATCCATCAAACTAAATAATATTACCGCTGGTAATTGTGTGGTAGCTGGGGACTTCAATGTGATCCTTTCTGGTACTAAGAAAAGTGGGGGTATTTAGAGGACTGGTACATCCCAGAAGTACTTTTTGGATTTTGTTGAGAAGAATCACCTTTTAGACATTGTTCTGAAAAATGGAATTTTCACATGGATGAACCGGAGAGTGGGTTTTACTAATATTGCTAAATGGCTCTACCAGTTTCTTATTACTGGTGAGTGGTTAGGACAAAATCTAGCCTTAGAATCATTGATTCTCCTGCTTATCAGATCAGATCACTACCCGATCTGTCTTGAGGTAACCTTGGGTCAAGCGGAGGGAGGTACCCCATTCCAGTTTGAGAAAATGTGGTTCAGAGTGCCTGAACTATATGACCTTATATCTGCTTCGTGGAATGAACTAGTTTTTGGGAATCATTTGAGACTACTCATTCTCAATAAAAAGTTCAAGTATATTAAGGTCAAAATCAAAGAATGGAATAAGAGCCATTTAAAGAATATTCATATGGAGAAATTAAGAATTAAGGCTGAACCGACAGACTTAATCAGCTTTGTTATCACTTCAGGAATGACTGAGGATCTATTCATCAAAGAAAATTCTCTCAAATCTAACCTAAATGAAATCCTTCGGTGTGAGGAAATCCACTGGCGTGAAAAATCAAGGGAGTTATGGCTAAAGGAAGGTGATAAAAATACCAAATTCTTCCATCGGTCGGCCATTGCCAATTGAAATAGAAACATAATATTGGAGATTATGAGACCAGATAAAGTCACTATCAGGAATTATGAGGATATTGCGCAGGAAGCTGTAAGATTATTTGACTCTTTATTGAATGGTGACCATAAGATCGACCATGAAGAAAAAGCTAGAATTTTGAACTCAATCCCATATGTTATATCCATTAATCAAAATACAGCTCTTTGTACTCCTATTTCAATTGATGAAGTAAGGAAAACTACCTTCCAGTTGAAACTGGATAAGACTCCTAGTCTAGATGGCTTCCCTATTGCTTTCTTCCATCATTTCTGGGATATCATTGCTCGAGATCTACATCTTGTAGTAGAAGAATCAAGAAATAAGATGACTATGTTGGGGGCTATCAATCACACCTTTTTTACTCTAATTCCAAAGAAGCAAAATCCACAATAGATGAGTGACTTTAGGCCCATTGCTCTATGCAACACTGTATATAAGATTGTAACAAAGATCATAGCTAATAGATTGAAGCCCCTCCTTAAACACATCATATCAGATGAACAAAGCAGTTTTGCCCTTGGAAGATCCATTGTTGAAGGCATTATCATTGCTCATGAAATGCTTCACACAACTAGGAAGACCAAGGACTCCTATATGATTTTAAAATTGGACATCCTGAAATCTTATGACATGGTGGACAGGGATTTCTTATTTGATGTTGTTAATAAATTTGGCTTCTGCAAGGAATCGCTCACTTGGGTCACGAGTTGTCTCTCTTCCCCCAAATTCACTGTTCTAGTTAATGGCTCATCCCATGGTTTTTTCTCTTCAACAAGAGGAATCAGACAAGGTGATCCATTATCACCATTTCTATTTATCATAATGGTTGAAGCTTTAGGTTGATCTATAAGATCTCTTCAGCAAGATGATCGTTGGGTTGGAGTTAACGTGGAAATAGGGGTTGAAAAAATGACTCATCTTTCATTTGTTGATGACACCATTCTATTTGGTTTGGCCCATAGGAGGGAAGCTAGAACTATTAAAACATGCCTTGATGATTACTATATGGCTTCCAGGTAGAAAATCAACTAGCACAAATCTGAAGTGTTTTTTGTCAACACTCTGCTTAACTTGCAAGCTATATTATCAAGGATTCTTAATCTCAGAGTCGTAAACTTCTCAGGGAAGTTTATTGGTACCCCCCTCTTCATTGGCAATAATAGAAGTCACTACTAGGAGCATCTTATTGATAAGTGAAAATCCAAACTTGCAACTTGCAAAGGCAAGTGGTTATCCTCTTCTAGGAAGCTCACTATAATAAAGTCGGCTCTTTCAGCGCTACCGGTTTTTTCATGGCTTGCCTGAGATTATCAGTGGTAATTGAAGATGAATTTATTTCTCTAATGAGAGATTTCCTTTGGAATGGTTCAGATGAAAAAGGTAAATTCCCTTTGATAGCTTGGAAAAAGATATGCCTACCAAAAAGGGCAAGAGGTGCTGGCATTTGCCAAATCTCGAATATGGATTTAGCAATGGGTGCTAAACTTATTTGGGAAATTTGTAGTGACGGGAAGCAAAAATGGGCAAGGCTCCTGAAATATAAATATCTGGACTCCCTAGAGCCTAAAAGGATTCTAACTATCAAAAATCCTCCCAGAGGCTCGGCTATTTGGAATTTCATTACAGACAATAGGGAAATCATAAGTGATCAAGTTACCTGGGATGTCAGGAATGATAGGGATGCCTTCTTTTGGTTTGATTCTTGGTTTGGTGAAGATGCCCTATGCCACAACCCCTCTCTACAACCTGTTATGGAAAAAACCTGTCGCCTTTGGGAGCACAATATCTATGATTATGGTTATCCGATCCAAGAAAATGGTATTGCTAAATGGAAATGGAACTCTTTGGATCAGCTTCAGAAGGACTTGTTAATTGACATTCTCAACAAAAGGATTATTTTCCCTTCCCTTGATAAGGACATTATTAGGTGGTGTGGTTCCTCCAATGGTAAATACAAAGTATGTTTTGGTTACAAACTGAAAGAAGTGGCTATTTTATCCAGTTGTTGATAAAAAATACTGGCCTTTTAATCTTTTTTGGCATCAACACCTCCTTCCCAAAGTGGGCTCCTTTGCCCAGTTGGCTTGTCAAAGAAAAATATTAACTCCAAAAAGACTCCAGTCAATGGGTATCAATGGACCCAGTAGATATACCCTATGTCTAGAACAAGAAGAGACTATGGATCATCTTCTTCTCCACTACAAAAACTCCAGCCACTGCTGGTGGCATTTTATGGGAAAAATGAGAATCTTCGGCCCCTTCCTAGCAGGGATGGATAAGTGGTTTTTGCAATGGCCTAAACCGGTAGGTAAGGTTGTTTTTTCTGATTTGCTTTTTATCCTCCCATCACTTTTGATTTGAGAAATTTGGAAAGAAAGGAACCATAGAATCTTCTAGGGTAAAGAAATGAGCATATTGTCTCTTTGTGGGAAAATTGAGAACCACCTGACTGAGCTCCTGAATGAGGTTGTCCAATCCAAAACATTAAAGAAAAATTTGTTCACGGACTGGGATTGTAAGATTAAGGCGATTCTTCCAAATGTACTCATCCCATCGATCTTCGAACTAGGTACCCCAATGAATCAGACCAATCCAAGAGTGGTGGTGAAATGGGATGTGCTAGAGGATGGGTGGAGCAAGGTAAACTTTGATGGTGCTTCTATAGGAAATCTGGGTCAAAGTGGTATTGGTTGTATTCTAAGGGACTATGATGGTCTCTGTATAAAACAAATCTCTGAAAAGATTGGTGTGGCTACTAATAATGAAGCAAAATTCACAGAGGATTTAAGAGGTCTTAATTTAGGGAAGGAGCTAGGGGTGCAGAGAATTCATTTGGAGGGAGACTCATTAAATGTTATTAATGCGATCCACTATAATAGCATCCCTAGTTGGTGCCTTAACCAGTGGCTTCAATCAATCTTGGCACTGCTAGTTACCTTTTATGAATTTTGGGTTAGCCACATCTACAGGGAAGGTAATGGTGAAGCTGATAGACTTTCTAAATTGGCTATAGCCATGGGTGACCCCACCCAAATATCCATAGATGATGATTTTTTTGTGGGTCGATTGGTGATGTGGCATTGGTTCCACCGGTTGACATGCTATCCTCACTTTCCATTGAGGGGGACGCTCTCCAGTTGGGTCTATTGACTGTTGCGCATTCTTCAGTTCTTTCCACAACTTCCACTTGTAGAGAAAAATGGTGATTTTCTCCCCGATAGCCTCTTTACCCCCTCTCCACTTCATGGTCATGGCTTCCAGTGGAGAGATCAACCGTTTGCCCTATTAACCTATTAAGGTTTCTTCTTACCAATGAGATATGATGCTTTGCCGGCATCATTGATTAGGGCTAGTTTTTGGCCTCATGGAAATTAAATATAAGTGTACTTTATTAATATCTAGTTACAAATAGATCCTCTCAAGATTTGTTTATGATCACTTGATGCTTAAAGTCGATCGACACCAAGTTGAGGAGCCTTGGCGCAGATGGTTTTTGGATAATGGTAGCTCACACGAGTGGGTATTTATTGGGTATGAATTGCTTGCAGGGTGTCGTATTCTCTATTTTGATGTCACAATATTTAACAATGGTATACCCTTTCTTTCCATCAAACAATTGCTTTCCTTTCTTGGTGACTCGCTATGGAGACCCCAATCCTCCTTGAAGCTACTTGTCGCCAGATGGCTTTCCTAGGTGAAATCACAGACAGACATCTGCAAGAGGTCTTCTTCTCTTGGCGTGCTCTTATTCTCCACAGCCTTAAGAGGATTCTGGGAAAGGAATTCCTTATGGATTACCACAAGTATAGAGCCAATGTTGATATCCCAACTTTTTTTCTTGCAATGATAATTTACATGGGGACTAGTAAGTAGAAAGCAAAACTGTTGACACAAATGATGTTTAAGCATTGCCTGTTGGGGGAAATAGATGTTGCATTGGACAATATTGATGCCAATCCTAGAATTTCGCTTCCCTAAAACTACTATATGCCACTAAGCAATGAAATAGAGGTGAAGAATCTTGTTATTGTTAATTCTGTAGATTTCAAGTCTCTCCAAGCAACCTGGCCTATCATCTCTAGGAACATTGATTTCCTGCTTAAAGCAATTGGCATACAAAGCAGTTTCACGTCAGAATGGAGGGAAAAATTTCTTTGTGATGAAGATCTAGTGGGTACCAATGAATTTGGGATTTTGGAGAATGAAGATCTGGTGGATGGAAATGATTGGGGTTTTGGGTTGGGTGAAGAGTGGTTCCCAAATGACTATTGACTCCCAAAGGAGAAGGCAGATTTGGCAGCTCATTTGAAATGTGGCACAGAATGTCCCATTGTCCTGGTTGGGAATAATGCGCTTTCAGATGATGCTTCTAAAGACTCTCTTTGACTCCAGTTGTCAATAGGCCCTTTGGTCTCTTTGTTTTCTGAGTTTGTCTATTTTTTTCTTACAACCTCTGTATCTATAAGAGGTTAGTTTATGTTTGTACTCATCCAGCCTTCAGGGTTGGTCTTTCTTATCTTGGGACTAGAGCTAAGGTAGGGGGTTTTCTTCCTAATTCTTTCCCCCTACCGCTCTTTTTGAATCAAGCCTTGTATTCTCTTTTTTATTTAATACAAGGGTGCTTCCCCTCTGCAGCTATTTACTTATTAAAATATATATATATGTATATATTAAATGTATATGTATATGTATATGTATATGTATATGACATATATGTTTATATATACATATATACATATATATATATATACATATATATATGTATGTATATGTATATATGTATATATAAAAGGGGGTTATTGATTGCCATTGTTGTATTTCTAGAGATTGTTGTGGAAAACATTATATATGTTTTGTGCATTACCGGGAAAGATTATTTATGTATTTCCATAGAATGTATGTGTCGTGGCTTGATTTGTACATTTTTGTGTATCTCTTAAATTTATGTGATGTATTGTGTTCCATCTAAGTCAAATTGATGTTATATCGATGTCCCTGATGCAATTTAGTTTGAACCGTAGGTTCCTTGCTTTCATTCCCGAGTTCTGAGCTTGATTCGCTATTTTTTTTATGTATGTGCTATTAGATCTAGTAAATGTCTAGACTGCGCCATGGATGCACTAAAACATGCAGTAAATGTGCTATAGAATTTGGTGTAAGCCTTGTAGAATGTGCCATGTATGATAAGAAAATTAGTTAATGTGTTGCTCTGTTGAGAAAATGCGCTAAACTTCTTATTTTCCTTGTATGATGGTTTTTGGGCTTCTAAGTTGATTTCTTGATTTTTGCATCTTCCCAGAGGCTGTCATTTTGGATTCCTGAGTTGTCCCAGGATTGATTTATTGACTAAATTGGATTATTTGTGATTATTTACCCACACTCACATTGGATATGATTTTTGATATTGTGGATTTGATTGTATACTATTTATGAGGTTGTTATGATAGCATTTGTTGATATTTATCTTATTTAGAACCTTGGATAACCAGATATGTATTGTTGAGAGCCCTTGGTAATGTTATATTATGTTGTGTGTGTTGTACCCTAAGGTCTAGGTGCATGCTAGGGGGAGTGGGCTTCCAAGTGAGTGAATGGGGTCATGGGGAGTAGACAACCAAGTTACCTAGAGTCTAGGCTTCCAGAATATCTCATTGAGAGTTTACCTTATGATCAAGTGATAATTTAAATTAATTGATTCTAGGAGGGTTGCATAATGATAATTCACTATAATAAGATAAGAAATGGTTATGGTGGGCCCAATTCCTTGCCCAGGGGTGGTATCTGGTATAGGATTGGGAAGGCCTTGGTGATCTCGGTAAGATAATCTCCCTTACTCCTTCAAGGTTGAGCTGGATCTGCATGGGCATTATGGATGTCAGGATGGGTTCCCAAGTTCCCATCATGGTTGCATGCAATGATACTCTTTCCCTACATGTAGGTCCTAGCACATAGAGTCTTGATTTGTGAGTAGCCTCTGGAGGTCTTATGTTTTATTGAGCCTTGATTTAGCCATGTGATGTGCAAAGTGTTGTCCTTTGGTTGTTATGTGTCAGCCTAGATCTAGAGTGTGTATGGGATCATGTCATATCCTAGTGTGGGGGGTGGTTCCTTATGGTTCCACATGGTTTAGTGGTTTGATACCTTCTTCCATTGGAATTTTATTCATTGGATGCTCTTGTGCATGGATGCAGATTTTTATCTTTTAGCTATGGATGAACTCTTGAAGCAGTTTGATGTATTATGTTTCATATGGCACATGTTTGTGCAGAATTCATGATGTATTTATATTTGTATTTGAGAGCTATGCTCCTTGATGTAAATGGATATTATTTTCATGTGTAATGGTAGATGATATATTATGTTAACATAACGATCCATCTTGGATATTGCTCATTAATGGAATTGGTTCTATGGATATGCATTTAGTGTTATGTGAAAATATATGATGATTAAGGAAATTAATTAGTAATTTGGTAATTAGTATTGGAAATGGAATAATGTTGCTAGGATGTTGAATAAGTATTTTAGATTAGGAACATTTGGAATTGGTGCTTTAAAGGAATATAAGAGGTTATTGGCATTTTCATTATTAGGAATGGAATCATGATAGATAGCCTAGCAAAGAATGTTATGTTTGCATGAAATGAGATAATGATAGTTGAGTCAAAATGCATTAGATTATGGTAGTAATCATGATGATGTTATGATTATGATGGTATATTATTGATGTGATTATGCTCTATGGATATATTAGGTAATGGCATTGAGATACTCTAGGTAAGATTGATTGTAGAGATGTATTTATTTCCGCTTGCGTATAGTACCTTGGTGAACATGTTCATAATGGTTAAATGTTTATCTTGTTAATGGATGTTAAATGTATATGAGTGATTAGTTGAATATGTTGCTTTAGTATATTTAAAAAAAAATTATGTCTATTTCCATGTTAGATAGTTGTATTTCTCTAGGGTATTTTGGTGGGCATTACAAGTTATGATTGCTCTTGGTAAATTGAGCGACCATTTTTTGATCTTGCATCATTCATTATGAATAACCTAATCTTCCAAGCAATTTATCAAGAATTTTGGTTTTGTGATTTCACTACTTGGGAGGTTGTCTATGATACCACGTTTATGCTTGCATGTTGTAAGGTGTTGATTGGTTGACCTTATTGCATGTTTGTGTTAGTTTGTGATGTGAAAGGAGGTATATTTGTGTGTGTAAAGTGGATAAGGATCTGCAAGCTGAAGACACAACCCTTCAATTAAATCATTACATGTATGATTAGATAGATATAAGCATGAATATGAAAACCATAACAAATCGACCAATTGCCTTCTAAAAGATGTGAGTATTGACTTGCTCTTAGATTTGTATAAGCAATACCAGTGACTAGACTACACCAAGACGAAGGATTTAATCTATATGAGCATGAGAATAAGCTAAATGGATGCAAGATTATGCTAGATGGATGAATATTAAGCTATATAAATTCAAGCAATCATAATTGAACTAAATATGCAAAAAGGATAAACTAAGATGCAATAATCTCAAGAAGCACAATATCTTCAATGACTCTAGAGAAAAAATTATATAATAACAATAAATCTCCAGGGTGTTTTGAATGAGATATAAAGGCTGAATTTATAGAGAATCAAAAGAGAGACCAACAGTAAAGATCGATTAGGAATGAGCGGTTGAGATTCCTCAAGAAAAAGCACAATTTAGGATAAATGAAATAATTGAGAGATCAGATTTAGTTAACCATGAGATATATTCCATTTATAGCTTGATTGAAATGCATTCATATTATAAGTTCGAGTTTGTATTGGAGATAAAATTCAATTAATTCCATGCACTTGAGATCAAAATAGGTGATTCCATGCGATATCTTCAATTTATTCCAGAAAAAAGTCTTTTCAATGCAATTGAACTTCTTTTCTCAAAAGCATTGAGTTCCAATTTTAGAGAGTGATTAATAAATCATTTTAATTGGTTTTCTGATTTCAAGTTATCTCAATTTAGAAGAAGAAATCATATCTCAAGTTTGATTTCTCTTCAATTCAATTTTTTATTCTATTTTCAATTTAACTCTTGCTTTGCATATTGATTCCTTTTTTGTAATAAATTAATTCTTGTTTTTATGATTAAATGGTAAATTTATAAATCAATTAAATATGCAAGGATATTTAATAAATTAAATAGGATAATTGATAAAAATGATTTAATTAATTAAATAAATATTTAATTAATATAGAATAATTCATTTGCCATGTGACATTTGATGATTAAAGAATTAATTATTTATGTGCTCAAGATTGATTTAATTGCCTTTAGTTAGGACCTTGGTGATGTTGTCAAGATTAGGGGCCCATGGTTTAGGTGACCATTTTTAGGGTATTACATTTTCCCCTCTTTGAATTAATGTGCGAACAACGTGTTGGTTTAAAGAATAGTTAATATATAGGAGATACCAGTTTTGAACTTGATTGATCATGAACCAGATGAAGAGTGGGGTATTTAGTTTGATTTGAAGCGATGAAACTAAATAAACTTGATTTAAGTGATATCAATCCCAAACTTGATTGAACTAGGACCGATAAAGAGCAAAGATACCGAACTTGAACTTGATTGATCAAGAGGCGGATCTTACTGATCTAGAACTTGATTCAACTAGACATAGTGAGCAAAGATAAAATCGATCTTGAACTTTATGGATCAAGACACGATGAGCAAAGATAAACTATCCAACTTGATTTTATACAATGAAACTGAACACCTGCTTAGATTGAGTGTGTGATCAAATATACTCTTTAAACCCTTGATTAATTTTAAACGAATAATCAGCTTGATGAAAAGTGATGAAACTGATTAACGTTAAGAGATTGATTTAGATGAAGACAATATCAGCTTGATTTAAAGCGATAAAACTCATATGCCCCCAGCAATTGATTCGATTCAGATGTTAGAGAGATATAAACTTGATATGTAGTGATGAAGCTGAGATTCCCCTTAGTGATAAGGATTTGTTTGATTTTCTTTAGTTGAAAAGATTTTTGCTTGACTTTTGATGAATATTTGAAAATTTTCTCAACTTTGAAGATGTGAGGTCATGAGGCCATGAGTATACCCCCTTGAGAGAGAAATCAAAAGATAGTGAGGGTGCACGATTTTAGGCAATTTTTGGTGATAATAATTATTTGAGCATAAAGATTGAGTCAAATTTTTTTTTGAAGATTTAGCGATGATTGATGTAAAATTGAGCGCAAATGGAAGAAAAGAATGAGCATTTTATGAAAGTGCTAAGTGGTTCAAGTAGTGCAAAATTCACTAGAAGAATGATCTCGTATTTTGATTTCGATCCCTAAAATGGAATCAAGATAGGAAAATTAGCTTAGGGTATAGTTCTCATGTCCATCAGAGCAAGTTGAAAAATTAGGGTTTTGGCTATATAAGGGGTCCAAGTGGCATTGCCAATTCATTTTAACCTCTCCAAGTTTGAAATTTAAAAATACTCTTGCAAAGAAAATTGGTCATTCCAATCTAGGAGCATCGATTCGAGCACCAGAAAAGTCACAACTGACTACGAAACTACGGGCCAATGGTAAGTGATCAATTTTATGCCTTTGCATTTCATCAATTTTGAATTTTTGTTCATTTTTTTCTTTTTTATGTCATTAAAAATTGTTAATGATGAATACTAAGAGGGGGGTGAATTAGTATACAAAACAATATTGTAAACAAACTCTTAAAAAGTCTAGCAGTTAACCTGTGCAACAAATTCACTAATAAACTAGTTAAGATAAATGCAAACCAAATAGCAAACAAAGCATTCACCCACAAGAGCAAAATCACCATAATAGAAGATATTTGACATGGAAATCCAAATGGGAATAACCATCGTGAGTGGAAACTCACAAGTAACTATCTGCAAAATAGAAACCAAATCAATTAAGGTCAGACAGGTTAAGGTCATACAATGTTCCTCACCAAAATAGATCTTGTTCGGAATCTAGATCTCTGTTAGGAGATAAGTCTTGTTAAAGACTACCTTGTAAAAGGATTTCAGATCCACAATTGTGAACCACCTTGTTAGAGGATTTACAAAGGCTTTGCTGGGCCTACCCGGTTAAGGGTTTCAGACTTGTCGAAGATGTAAGTAATCAACAAGTGAGTGATCTATCAAATAGCATAGTCTGCTTAATTAGATCCTTGATAGCTCATTGTTAATGCATTTTAGCATTACTTCAGTCTTCAATAACTCCACACTCTAACTCTTCACACAGAATTAATCTTCTCTACAATGATCACTCATAACCTCTTCTATCACACATCTCTCATACTCTTTTTCATACATACAAACCCTAGACATAATGTCCTTATAAAGGAAACCAATTTCATGTCGGTCTAATAGGATTAGACTACAAGTTCCTAGGTTCAGTGCAACTAGACACATTTGGTAAGACGACACAAAATCACCGCCAAAGTGTCGGTGGATGACAACTCATCACATATTACATAAATAGTGGTTGGTAACTCATCATAGAGTAATACCAGTTAACACAATATAACGATTACCATTTTGTCAAAATGAATACTAGTAGATCATAGTGTTAACTATAGCTTGAGTCCTTCATACCACTTGGGATCTTCAAGTTGCTTGTGGTCCTTGAACCGCTTGTGATCCTTGAACCTCTTGGGGTCTCCATATCGCTTGAGTTCTCTAGTCAATCTATGACCAGGAAACATCTTCTACAAAATACTAATAGTCTAAAGACTATACATTACACAATACACAATACTGGTTGGAACAATTACCGGTTGATTCATAACTCATACATAAAAAAAGTGTGTGTCCATCAATGACAATCAAAACATCATCAAAATGCCAACAATCTCCCCCTTTGGCATTGATGGCAACACTTAGGAAAATTTTGACATCTAAGTGTTTTTACAACAAAAAATGCCATAACCAAAATTACTCCTCCTAAGCATATACACTATCCCTTATTGCAGAAATCACAATATACACTACTCCCCCAAAGTGGTAACATGAAAGTACATGAAATGGTAAAATTCACCAAAATTTTACTATATACTACTCCCCCTTTGCCAACAATGACAAAGTAATGCAGAATAACCCCTATTTGTCATTATCATTAAAAATAGAGTAAATGTTTATGACAATAAGAAATGAAACTTATCAAAAACATATTTAAAGTCCTGCATAAAAGTTTTCATGGACAATATCCATGACTCAAGTAATGAGGTAGCAACCTCACTTTCAGTCTACATCTGAAATACTAGTTCTTCCATTGCATCAATGGTACTCATCTCTTGAGTTACTATGATAGCCTCCAGGTTGAGAAAACATTTCTGAAGAATCTGCAGTCTAGGAAATAGGAGTAGTTGTAGCTCCTACAAATCTTTAGACCAGTTACAGATCTCTGAGTCCATCTTGGCAGTTTGAAGCTGATAGTGATGAACTGATTGCTCATATGTAGTGAATGAATCATATGACATCTTGAAATTGCTAATATAACCCTGTAGCTCTGATTGGAGTTGAGCTTTTTGTTTAAGCACATCATCACAAAATAGATGGGGTTGGCAGATTTTACTCAGTAGTAATTTACCTTCACCCATTGCAACACGTATCATTCTTTTGTTTGAGTAGTTGTGTCCACAAGTCATTCATTTTCTTGACTATGACAATATTGAATGCCTTTTCATGGTTCTTCTTTGCAATGGCTTCAACAGCACCTTCTAAGCATTGTACCTAATCCTCCATTATGGTACAAAGAAGCTTAAGTGTGGATAGAGAGGAATCGGTACTGGGGAGGTTAGTACCTAGAATCAGACTAGTAAGGGTGTCAATCATAGTTTGAATGACATCTTGTTCCTTCTTCCTCTACAATGCTTCCAGTCTTTCCTGTGCAAGTTTTATGCTATGAAGCAACTCAGACTCATTTGTAGATTCGAGGTCAATAGGACTGGTGGTGTCAACTGGTTGCCTTAGGAGTCTCCACTTGTCTGGTTTTCTTTGCTTCCTTCTCTTTTTCTTCTCTTTTCTTTTCCTTTTCTTTCTTCTTTTTCCCCTCTTCTTGTTTCTCCTTCAGTTATTCCATCTTCTTGTCTTCTTCCTTCTTTTTCTTCTCTTCCTCCTTCTTCTTCTCTTCTTCCTTCCACTTGTCTTCTTCTTTCTTCTTCTTTCTTCTTTCTTCTTCTCTTCTTCTTTCCTCTTCTCCTCTTCTTTCCTCTTCTCCTCTTATTTCCTTTTCTATTCTTCTTTCCTCTTGATTTCTTCTTTTCTTTCTTTTTCCACTTTCTCTTTCTCTTCTTTCTCTTTATCATCCTTTTCCTTGTCCTGTTTCTTTCTCTGTGCTTTTTCTTTGTCCTATTTTTCTTTTTCTGCCTTTTCTCTATCCCGTTTCTCTTGCTCAGCATGTTCTTTGTCAAGAATAACATCCTCAAAATCTAATGCATCCACATCAATGGGATCCATTTGATCTATCTCTCTTTCACCTTCACTGTTAAATACTTCATCTGGTTTACCTGATGATAGGCCCGGTTCTTGTTCAGCCTTCATATTTTCTGCAGATACTTGGTGTAGCTTGACAACAGCTTTAGCATGTAGATGAGTATCCTTCTCCACTTCAAAGGCTTTACCTTATAGTAGCCTGAGTCTTCTTCTTCTCATGAAGAAGAGGCCTTTGTTCTTATCCATTATCTCAAATAATTTTGAACTAGAGGCATTGGGAAAGTATTGTACAAAGACTTTTTGTAGGATTTTGCCAAGATCAAGGGCACAATGAAAAGCATAAAAAGAGACAATAGAATGACAAGAACAAACTGTATTCTCATCAATATGCAAATGATCAACTAGATTAACCAATACAATGAATATAGGCCTGCTTATATAGGCAAGGCCATATGGATGTATGAGCACACAAATATGACATGTGGCTCAATGAGAAACAAGGGTAGGTAAGAAATACTAGGGGTAGGTAGGAGAAATAATATAATATTCCACAAGAGGTGGATGACCCACCGAATGTGGAGTGTAATAGCAAAATAAGACCACAAAAGGTGGAATTTCTCCTACAAGCTCTATCCCTATGTGCACACTTCCCTAAGTGTCTCAAATCCAAACTACAAAGAGATGCATTATCCTAAGTTAACTTAAGCAAGTGCAATAATATCCAAAATGAATATTTATTTACACCAACACCCTCCGTTAAGTGCAACTTAGGGGAATGAAGACTCAAGTCAACAATGTAAGATGGGTCCTGGCTACTAGGCCATGATAGGTACCCATGTACAATATGAAAATGCAAGCAAAACTATGCAATGCAATCTCTCACAAATGGAGAAAGGGAGAAAACCTAGTGGGAAAAAAACTCCCCCCCAAAAGAGAGATGAATGTATAAAAGACTCTCAAAGAAGAAGGACAAAACCAAGTCCCCCCCATAAGAGAGGAAGGAGAAGTCAGCTAACCCACCCTAATGACACATCCTGCACCCCCAAGAGAGCTTGCAACTGCTGGAACTTACTCTCGGTGAAAGGTTTGGTGAATATGTCAGTAACCTGCTCCGCTATAGGACAATACTGTAAATCAATGACCTGCTCCTGAATGAGCTCTCAGACATAGTGCATATGAATCTCGATGTGTTTGGTCCATTGGTGCTGGACCGGGTTCTTCGAGATTGCAATAGCACTCTGATTGTCGCAATGTAGAACTATCAGCTGTGGAGTGGTGAACCCAAACTTGGTGAGAATCTGTTGGAGCCAAATGGTCTTAGTTGCTGCATTAACAGGGCCTCGATACTTAGCCTTAGTCGAAGAGAGAGAAATAGCATGTTGCCTCTTACTCTGCCAACAAATGGGGCTTGAACCAAGGTGAAAATTGTAATTAGAAGTAGACTTACGATCATCAAGATCGCCAGCCCAATCGGAGTCTGTGTAACCAACCAAGCGAAGTCCTGTGCCTACTGCATAGTGAATCCCATAGTGATGTGTACCCTGGATATAATGAAGGATGCATTTGGTGGCTTTCCAATGAAGCTCATGTGGTTCCTACATGAAGTGGGAAACCATGCCAATTGCAAATGAAATATCAGGGCGTGTATGCATCAAGTAGATGAGACTACCCACAAGCTGACGAGACAAAGTGGCATCAACTAGTGGAGAAGAACACTGAGCCTCAAGCTTGACTCCTGAAAGAAAGGGAGTCAGGGCAGGCTTACAATCAGCCATATGAAAGCGTGCAAGTAGATTAAGAGCATTCTTAGGCTATGATAGTGTAATCCCAGAAGGTGACTATGAAATATTGATCCCGAGAAAGTAGTGCAAAAGACCCAAGTCAGTCATAGCAAATCTATCATACAAAGTAGATTTGACCCTGCTAATGATGGTTGAAGTACTCCCTGTAATGATCAAGTCATCAACATAGAGCACAAGTATCAAGTGAGAGTCATCCTATCACAAAATGTAGACATTCAGATCAGAATGACACTTGGCGAACCCTGTGGAGAGAAGAAAGGAATCCATCTTGGCGTACCAAGCCCTGGGGGCCTGCTCAAGGCCATAGAGAGATTTCCTTAGTCTACAAACCAAGTATCCTAGATGAAACCCTATAGCTGCTCCATATAAATCTCCTCATCAAGATCACCATGAAGAAAAGCACTCTTCACATCCATCTGATGTACAACCCAACCATGAGCTACAACAATAGCAAGTGTCAAACAAATGGAGTTCATCTTGGCTATGGGTGCAAAGGTCTCAGTATAGTCAACACCTGCAACCTATGAGAAACCTTTCACAACAAGCTGAGCCTTATACTTATCCACACTACCATCCACTACAAACTTGGTCTGATAGATCCACTTACATCAAACCATCTTTCTCGGGAGATGGACTAAATCCCATGTGTTGTTCCTCATCAAGGAACTATACTCTTCCTCCATAGCTTGGTCCCACTCAGGAACCCCTGATGCTTCCCTAAATGTCTGTGGATCGGAAGCAGTAGCAATGAATGCATGTGGAAGATCTTGATGTTGCGATTGAGTTCTCCGTGTATCTGAAAGATCCCCAACAAGAGAACCCATGGACTCAAGTGTTTGTCGAGCCCAATGAGGTCTAGGTGGAGGTTGAGAATGAGGCTCCTCAACTACAAGTGGACCCTGCGGAGGTGTAACCCTACGAGTCAGAGTTGTAGGAGTCTCATCATCTGAATCACTAACATCACTATCCACAATGGAGGAAGGTGGAGGAGGTAGAGAGGCTAAGCTAGGATAACTTTCCTCAAAGTGAACACTCCTCTCAATGAACACCTCATGTGTCTCTGGATCCATTAATCTGTATGCCTTAACACCCTCAGGATATCCAACAAATATGCAAGGCCGACTCTGAGGTTCCAATGCCTTGCATTTCTACGGAGGTATGCGAGCCCATGCCAGACACCCAAAGACTCTGAAATGTCTCACAATCGGTTTCCTTCCAGCCCAAGCCTCAAAAGGAGTAATACCTTGGAAAGCTTTGTGAGGAACCCGATTCTAGATGTGTGTGGCACAACTGATAGCCTTTGCCCAAAAAGCGAGATCAAGAGAACGTGCATGTATCATACAACTAGCCATTTCTTTGAGAGTTCTATTCTTGCATTATGCAACCCTGTTATGTTGTGGAGTGTATGCTACAGAATGCTGAAGATCAATCCCCTCAAATGTACAAAAATCCTCAAGTCTTTTGTTCACATATTCCCTTCCATATCTGTGCGAAGAATCTTGACCACTTTCCCTGATTGCTTCTCCACACGAGTCTTGAAGTCCTGAAATCTATCAAATACTTCACTCTTATGAATAAGAAAGTAGACTCAAGTGAAGCGGGAGTAGTCATCAATGAAGGTGAGAACATAGCAGGCCTTACTAAATGAAGGTGTTGAAAATGGACCTGCTACATCGCTATGAACAAGTTGAAGAACTTCCAAAGCTCTCCAAGCTTTCCCCTTATCAAACTTCTCTTCAGGATGCTTGCCCATGGAACAACCTGAACATACACCTTCTGAAAAACTGATTCAAGGTAGACCTGTGACCATGTCTTTAGTGCTGAGCTATTGAAGATAGCGGTAGTTGAGGTGACCAAACCGCTAATGCCATAGCTTACTTTCTGAATTTGAATGAGTAAGCAAGGCCCTAGAAGGTGAACTTGGCACAAAGTGGGAAAAAGAATAAAGCCTTGAGTTGTCATTGACTTGTCCCACTGCTACCAAGGCATCATCATCAAGTTCCTTTACCACAACTGAATCTGGTGTAAACTCAACCTTTTTCCCATTCCCATAGTGAGTGATTTGGTAGATGGAGAGAAGGTTGGTAGACAAGTTAGGAACATAGAGAACATTCTCAAATGTTCCATCATCCATGTCAACTGAACCTTTCCTTTCAACCTCTACTTGTGTATCATCACCTATGTAAATGTGAGGTACCTTAGATGGCTCCAATGAAGAAAACTGCTCCTTTGTAGAACCCATGTGATATGAGGCACTCGAGTCAAGTATCCATTGTTGTGAAGAACCTGTTGTAGCCACAAATGCTTGCCCTTTTCCCTTAGAATGTGAGGAATAGGAAGGAGATGAATCCTTCTTTGTGTAGGTGGATGGCAAGTTGATGTTGTTTTTTTTAAGAAGATTAGTTAACTCATCAACTTGCTTTGTGTGGCATCGACGCTCATCATGACCATACTTCTTGCAATATGCACAAGTTGGTTTATCCTTCTTAGGTGGTGTCCCCTTCTTGGAAGAGGATGGAAAATCACCTTGTGATGGAGAGGATGATTGTCCTTTTTCCTGGTGTGGCTTAGACTTAGAGTGCTTCTTCTTCTTGTTGGAATCTTTGCCTTAACTTCCTTGATTCCCTTGATTAGCCACCAAAGCCTTAGACTTTGAAGACTTGAGAAACCCCATGTTCAACAACTTAGATTGTTCCAATATTAACATTTCTATGAAAGCATCAAATGAAGGCATAACATAAGAACTCCCCACTGTCAAATGATGAGTTTGGAAGCTAGACACAAATGCTGCATATTCTGGTGCAAGCTTGTCCAACAAGTTGAATATCAACTGAGCATCCTTTTTGTCAATTCCACAATACTTAAGCTTTGCTCTTAGCTCATTTGCTTTGGTGACATAATCTTGGATTCTATCAAAACTCTTGGGATCCAAGTTGGTGAGCTCATTGTCAATCTGATAGCCTCTGATTTCATCAACTTGACCATACAATTTCTGAAACAAATCCCAAGCCTCTTTGATTGTTTTACACTTCTCAATGTGAAAAATGAGGTCATCTGATACATACTTGCACAAGGTTCCAAGAGCCATGCAATACTTTGTGAGCCATTTTAATTGAGCATTTGGATCAGCCTTAGGATCAGGTGGTGCTGTTATTGTTCCATCTATGTAATGTGTGAGACCCTTTTCCATTAATTTACTCCATACTTTAATTTTCCATGATGCATAATTATGTGGAGTTAAAGGTGGAAATTTATTAGGACTCATTGCAACAAAAATGGAAAGAGCACAAAGAGAGGCACAATCACACAAGACACACCCCCCCAAATTCCTTAATCAAAGAACCCCTCCAAAAGTAATGATTTGGCACTTTATAATTAGTGCGTATACAATGGGCCACTTGCAAAAGATGGCAAAGTGGATTTCTGATTTACAATTTTACAACTGCCTCAATAAGGCCAAAAGAGACTCAAACTAATAATGCAAGAGATCTAACTAAGATCCAAGCAATTTACACGTACCTAATAGGCCAAATAAGACCAATATCTAAAAGTAAAATTTCCACTCAAAATCTATAAAATCTAATCATAGATCATAAAAGTAGACAAAAAAACATGCACTTTCAAAAAAAATGGCACCCGAAAAGGAGGTCGTATGAGCTCAAACGAGGCCTTTGAAGTTGCAGAATTAAGGATTAGACAAGTACAGCTGAGAGAATCCAAAAATTCTGAAAAACTTGTGCACCAAAATCAGAAAATAACCACACCACTACAAAGATCATGAAATTTTAGCCCATTTCAAAAAAACTTGCACAAAAAAAGGAGCAAAAATGAGCAAGATATGGCCTTTCAAAGTTGGACTGCAAAACTGAAAAGCTCAATGGAGAGGGGTCAAATTTTTTTCAAAAAACTACTGATGTGGCACTGACGTTAGTAGGTTACTATGTTAAATTTGATGTTCGTATGACCATGATGAAAACTTCGCCTCCCTGCTGACTGGGCGTCCATACTGTACAGACTACTGACTAGGCAGATGACTGTGTAGGTGACTATGTGGCCGTACAGATGCTGACGTCACTGTGTAGGGTGTTCCGCGGGCTAGTGGCCACCTGCCATGTGGCGGACGTGGGGCCGCCTATTTTAGTGGTCGCGGGAGAGGAGGGAGCGGCCGGAGTTGAGGACGCCGAAGGTGGCAACGACAGCGTGCAGAGACCGACGGGAGGTGGCCGGCGGGAACCTGCTCGGGCAGCGGCAACGGAGACCAGCAGGAGGCGACTGGCAGGAACCTGCTTGGTCGGCGGCGGCGACGGGTGGTACCTGCTACGATACTGTCTGCAGCGCGGTACAACCTGCAACACACGTACTACGGGTACGGGGGGGTCTGCGGACCCCCAAACACAACAAAAAAAGATTTTTTTTTTTTTATCGTTTTTTTTTAATTTTTCAAATTTTTTTTCAAAATCCGTACGATAATAGCCAAAATGGGGAAAAAAAAAATTCTCACCAAAATAGGTCGACTTTATAGTCGAAATTTATGGAAACAGCCTCCCGGATTCAACGGTGATGTCCAAATCGCTGTATGACACCCCCCAAAAATGAAGATCCCCAAATCCGAAAATAGAAGCCTTCCACGATGTCTCCAAAAACCAATCAATGAAGCCCCAATAGCTCTGATACCATGTAGGATTTTGCCAAGACCAAGGGCACAATGAAAAGCATAAAAAGAGACAACAGAATGACAAGAACAAACTGTATTCTCATCAATATGCAAATGATCAACTGGATTAACCAATACAATGAATATAGGCCTGCTTATATAGGCAAGGCCATATGGATGTATGAGCACACAAATATGACATGTGGCTCAATGAGAAACAAGGGTAGGTAAGAAATACTAGGGGTAGGTAGGAGAAATAATATAATATTCCACAAGAGGTGGATGACCCACCAAATGTGGATTGTAACAACAAAATAAGACCAAAAAAGGTGAAATTTCTCTTACAAGCTCTATCCCTATGTGCACAATTCCCTAAGTGTCTCAAATCCAAACTACGAAGAGATGCATTATCCTAAGTTAACTTAAGTAAGTGTAATAATATCCAAAATGAATATTATTTACACCAACACTTTCTCCCTTATTTCCCATTTCTTTTCAATGGCAATGTGCCATTTATTATCCAAAGAATTATACAAAGAATTTGTTGTAACCGATCTAATTTCTGATGGCAACCGGTCATTAACACACAAATATTTGATAACTTCCTGCTCTACTTCTTCTTTATCACTATCAGTAAAATCATCAAAATACTCTTTCAAATCATCAAGCACTTTCCTCTTTATATTCTTAATAGTCCTTTGACAATGTGTCATTGGCTTATAAGAGGAAATATCTATATTTACTGGTGTTGAAGTTGCAGGTGCATTACCGGTAGATTTTTCCTTCTTGCTTGATTGTCTGGTTTTCTTTGGTTGAATTTTTGGTTTAGTATCCTCCGACTTCGATGAGCTGGTTTTGGTTTTCCGCTTCCTCTCAAAAACTTTACTAGAATAACCTCAGGTTTCTTCTTAGTAGGTGATTGCTTGGTCACTTTAGGACTGGCAGAGGTAACCAGTGCAAATACTGATGGCACTACTTTGTCCTTCTTTTGTTTTGGTTCTTCAACCTGTGTGACCCTCTCTAAGTAGGTATCGGTTCTCTTTTTCTTCACATCTAATGGTGAGGCAAGCAGGGTAGAGGCATACTCAATCATCATATCATACATCACTTCATACCCCATTTGTTCAACTACTCCCAATCTCGGTTCCACTACTTCCATTATGCAGTCATCTATCCTTATTGTGAAGCATATGTCATCTTCATATTTCTTCACAATATCACCAGATATCCTTATCCTCTGGCTCATCTTCCACTTGAATTCATCGAAATACTTATTTAGAACCTCAGGATGTGTAGTTCCCACTACTTGTAGACTTTCCTTAACTTGTCTACAGACTGGTAGGTCAGTAGACCATTGCACATCACCTATTCTAGGGAAATAACCTTGAAAATAAAGGAATAAGATGACCAGTAGTTTCCCATATTTGAACCTAAGTGAATTGTCCTATTTGATAGACTTCAGGTTTAATAGCAATTGCTTCTATAAATAGGTACAAAGATCAAATGTGGTTTCTTCCTTGATCATCTTGTAAGTGGTATTCATCATGGAAGTAGGGACACAATTCATTCTACTGGCATAGAATATCCGGTATCCAATCACCATGCAAGCATATTTCACCAGATCATCTTTGATGGTGTTGACAGTCATTGCCCGGTCACTCGCAGAACCGGTGAGTTTTGTCATTTCAATCTTGGTGACCTTCCTAAGAGATGGCACTTCTCTAGTATTATAGAAACCGATGACAACATGAATTTCTTCTAGTGTGATGTCATGCGTCCGCTTGAGATACATTTTATCACCGTGCACTTTGCTAAGGATGATGCAAATGTGATCTTTTGTGAATTCTTCTAGAAAATAAACCACATTGTGCAGTTTCATCTTTTCAAGGATACTATACTCTACTTTGATCTTCTTATCATCCCCACGGAACAAATTTACCTAGGAATGAATCACTAGGGATCCTAGGTCTTCCATTTTACAGTCTATATATTCTAAAATGTCTTCCTTGACAATAACTCCAATGGGTATTTGGGATAGGGCATTGTATTTTTCTTTCTTTTGAAGGAATTCAACTAAATCTACAGGTGCACTAGAAATAGAGTGTGATGTAGAAGCCATGATAAGAAATAAATTTGAGAAATACCTTCACAATCCAAAATTTAGGGTTTTGCAAATGTCTCCCATAATACACCACTTCAGTTGTTGGATTACCACTTAGTGTTCTTCACTGATAGATTGAAAAAGATCTTTGGATTCCTCTGCAAGATTTTTGAATTCACTCTAAATCACAAACTAAATCTCTCTTTGTCGCTCTACTCTTGAAAAATTATTCACTTGAAAACTAATAAGTGAAAATGACATTGAACATCCCTTTTAAACAAAATTCCACCTACCATAATAAATGCATCACCACTAGGGCACAAACCCTAATTTTTCCTTTTACCGCTTCACATCTTCTATCGATTGACAGGTAATATATATCGGTTAAGGTCTTTACTGATATAAACTAGGGGTTCGAAATATTTCACCAATATGTCCCCCCTAAGCTTTTCTGAAGCTTAGTTTGCCGATTTAGAGACTTCCACAATAGGTGCAGAAACTGGTTCATCCCATGACACTTCATCTGGTTTCTTTTTCCAAGTTTTATTCATATCTATTTGAATAGTTTCAACATCAATCTTCCCTTCTAGAGTGATCGGTATATCATGCAATAGGTTCTTTCTTAGTCTGCAAGTTCTAGCAGTGTGTCCCGGTTTGTTGCAATGATAGCATACCATTCCACGTGTTCTCCATGGTCCATTATTCATACTACCATTCTTTCTTTTGCATGTTGCACCAGTATGACTGCTACCATGACAGATCAAATAGGTTTCTCTCCAACCAATTGCTGCTTGATAACCACATGACTGGTAGTCATAGGTACTGTACTGATTGGGATTTTGGTTCATAGAGGGTTCTGGGATAACTCCTTGAGTCCTTGGAGGATGTCTCCCAGTGTTGTGCAAAACAGACCTGCATTCAAATGCTTTATGCCCAAACTTATTGCATGCATAACAGTTTCCATTGAATCTATTGGATCTAGGCTTATTGTTTAGAAAATAAGGAAAATTGTTGTAGGCCTTGCTTCTACACACATTAGCAATATGTCTTTCTTTGAGACATTTAAAAAAAATAGGTTTAAAATTTTACTTACCTTTATCCGTGGATGTCGGTTGCTTCTTTGATGCCTCAGCTTTTTGTTAGGCCCAATATGGAAAGCTAATGTACTGAGAGGGGAGGGGTAAATTAGTACTTCAAAACTTTTCTTCAACAATAACTTTACTGTTATGCATAAACTGAATAGTACAATAACATAATATAAAGCTAAAACAAATAGATAACAATCATACATGATTCACTCCATAACACATATATTTTGGTTACATAGAAACTCTTGGTTAGAGAGAAAAATTGCGGTTGGGATGGCACCCACAACTTCACAACTGCAATAATAAAGGTTGCTCAGTTAGAGCTACATGTTTAGCTATTTCTGATAGCTTACCCTGTTAGGAGTATCAAGATCTGTTAGATCTACCTTGCTAAAGGATTTTATAACATTTAATCTAAATGTTGCACCTGGTTAGAGGCTTTACAATTTATAGACTTGATTAGAGTCTTTTACCCTATTAAAGGTTTCTCTTACAACTTCAAAATATTACAATAAAATCATTACAAATATCTACAACTTTACATCTAGAATGCTATGGCAGATTCTATATGCTCAGAATAAGATTACCTTTCTTATAGCATACCTCGGTAACCCATATAGTAACTCAGTAAACCCTTCTATTTACTCTGTTCTTTGACTGTTCTCTGAAATCCTTCTAGGTGACCTCTGTGTCTTTGTAACAGTCATAACACTTAGTGCTTTCACATGTCTTGCTTCATATATTTCTATATCTTCCTTTCTGTCATGCTACATGTGTTTTTTTGTTCTTAATCCATGTAGTATAAATAGATCTCTTATGTCGGTGATCCATTCATTGCTTTGATCTTACAAACATGTTTTATCGAATGAATAACCATGCAAAATATTTGATTGGTTAGATGACCTCGAAATCATACACAATCTTTAAGTGCAATTTCCAATGTGATAACGGTTCTATGTTCCTTGATCTTGTAGCACGTTTCCATATATATGTCCAGGTTCAATGAATCTGGTAACACGTTTCACTCAGTATATATCAACTCGGTGTGTCATCTTTGCTGCTCGATAGACATGGAATGATACTTGGTAGACAGCTCAGTGCATACTGGGCTCTTGACTACTTTCTTCTATAGCCGACTGGACTGTGCATACCGACTGAATATTTTGGTAGAGATAACCGACTAGAGCATATAGAATAACTTTAAACATAAAACTAATGGCAACTTGATAAGTAGTAACAATCTCCCCTTTTGACATTAGTTGAGATGTTTGACAAAAACTACTTTCAAAGTTATAACTCAATAATCTATATACTTGCAAAATTTGACTATACTGACAGTATATACAATAGTCAATGAAATAATATATCTAGATATACTCCCCTTATCGATATACTATACAAAACTCTGATTTTGCATGCTCGGTGATCAATGTTTTGTGTGCTACACTTGTTCTTTTCTTACTGTTTTGTTCACTGCTCGGTTCACTACTCTTGGATACTTTGCTTACTCTGCTTGGTATACTCCCCTTGTATACTACACTCCTTTTGTTTGATACTATACTTTGATGCTTTGAATACTATATCACTCCCCCTTTTTGACAAACATCAAAATTAAATTACCATTCAGTGGTGGCAACTGGTCAAAAATGGATTTGTACTTTGTCCGTGCTTTGATGAGAGTGACAGAGAGGGCATCCTTTACACTATCCATTAAAGCACTTGAATATCAGCCAATAATGATATTAAGCCATCTAGAGTGCTTCCCTCTTGTGTAGTAGATAAGTATGTGGCTTGGTTGATCTATTCTTGGACGAATGAAAGATGAGGAAGGAATAATGTCTAAAGTGTCATTATGTCCATCCTGATCTTGTGTTCTTCATTTCTTAGGTCCAATTATTGAGCCATGAGCTATTGTAACTTTGTATTAAAATTCTGAACTGAATTGGGCTCTATGGTCAACTTATTTGAGAGATCGGTGATCTCTTTCTCAATTATTTCTGTTTTATTTTTTGTCTTTAATGAATAAAGAAAATGCATAGTTTCTAAAATAAATAAAGAATGTGCTTGAGTTGAGGGGTCAACTCAGCAATAAATTTGACAAGTTTAACTTTGCCAATAGCTATAGCTTTCTGTACTTCTTCTATTATTTTTGCAGTGAGCTCCTTGTCTTTTAGCTTGCTCAAATATCTAGATGCATCGACTCCAGATGTCTCTATCTAATTGAGGAGTTCATCCAGTTGAATGTGGATGGCTGCATCTTTGGTTATTGTAGCTTCAAGTAGCATATATGTTAAGAGTGCTTTCACCTTCTAAAGTACTTTATTTTTCTTTTGAATAGCCATTTACTTCTCTTGTTTGGCCTTTGCTTTGCATAGTTCACCGAAATCAATGAGTTCTTGCCCCTTTAATTTGGATATATCAACATTGGGAAACACTATTGGTTTTGACAAATCTACTTTGAAACTATGCTTTTTCATCTTCTTTTCTTTACCTTTCACTGATTGAACTAAGATAATGGCTTGTGAGGCTTGATGACCCTCGGTAGGTTGCTCAGTAGAGGCAACACTTTGGTCGGTTTCTTTAGCCTCTGTAGTGTCCTTTGGTGTCTCGGTACTCAGTGTCTTAGTTGCAACATTTTCAGTGCTAGAAGGTGCCTAAGATGTCTATTCTTGAGTAGTACCTTCTTTTTTTGTAGACTTGTGATCTTCGGTGCCTTTATCTACATCCTGAGGGGCTTCGGTTGAGATAGGTTGATTAACTAGTGGATAAGGTTGAACTTGTTCCAAAAATGATTCACTCGATACAAGTTTTGCATATGCATTGCCTTCTATCATTTCCTATTCTGGTGCCTCTATATCCATGATATCTTCATCTATTTGAATGGTGTCAATAGGGTCTTGCTCAGTAACATCAGGATCGTGCTCGATGACATCAACTATTTCAACTGTAGCTTGCTCACTAGCATCCTTGATTCTAAAGATTTCTTGCCACTTTTCTTTTGTCTCATTTTCCACTTCAATATACAGACCATTCATCGGTTTTAAGGCTCTTTGTTTGACGAGAAACTTTGTGTTGTAGGTTGTCAGATGTTCTTTTATTTCAACTACCGACATGTCTGGAAAGAGATGTACAAGACTTCTTTCTCTAATCTGTTTCTCTGAGTCCATTGCATACTTCCACCTATTGTCAATATGTAAATATAATTCATTTGGAAGTGACTTAGATAGTTCCAATGGAGCCAATCAAAATTTTAGAAGTGTGCAGATAACAACTTCTTCAATTTGTCTCTTTTTATCTTCATTTCTGGATTCATACTTAACATATCTCTATCCTCCAAATCCACCATATTATTTCAGATTAGCACAGATATTTTTGACACTATGTACATTTACCTTCTTGCTCTTGACAATCTGAAATTTGCTTGCATCCTTAGATTCAATGTCACTAGACTCTTTTGCCAAAATGAGTCTCTGAGTAGATTTCTTGTAAGTTTTTCTTACCTTGGGAATAGTAACACTCTTTGTTTTCTTACTCGATGAAGCTTCAGATGCTCTTGTGTTAGGTCGCTTTGCTGGAGGAGTCGGTGAGGCCTTTGATGAATCCTGTTTCTTTTTTTTCAACACTTTTCCCTTAGGTAATTCAGTGCTCAGTGTTATAGCTGCCTCTTGGGCTTCAGATTCCTCTTCGGTAATGGCTATAGTGCCTTTGACAAGTGTGGAGGAAGAATCTTCTCTGAATTTCTTCGATAATGCCTTTATCATCTTTGTTTCCTTTCTTGTAGCTTTGGGTACTACAATGCTCATTTTTACTTTTTCCTTCACTTCTTCATAGGTTCCATACCTCAGCTCGGTAGCATGCCTTGGCAATGTAAGAAATGCATCAATTTGCTATTGTGTGATGTCAAAATCAATCTTGTAACCCATAGGTGACAAGGATTGATTTCTTGGTTCCACAACATTCACATAACAGTAATCAGTGTCTACTTCAAAACATATGTCATCTTTGTATTTCTCCACTAGCTTGGGTGGAATCCGGTACTTGTTATGCATTTTCTCTTGAAACTTACTAAAGTAATCATCCATAATATCATTAAAATTATCACCTAGCTTCTTAATGAAGTCATTGATCTGATGGGTGATTGGTTGATGTAGTTCCCAAACAACTTTACTTACTGATGGAATGAATTTTTCAAAATAGAAAAACATGCATACAAGTAGTGATCCAAACTTTAGTGTATTATTTGAGTTGTTCTTCTTTGGCTTCCTGATGGTGTTTAAATTCTCAAACAGGTTTTTCAGCAACACCTTACATAGATCAATTTTCATTCCCTTTTTCACAATTTTGTATGCTAAGTCTACTGCTACACAGGGTACACTATTTTCCCTTGCCGATTGGAAGAAATAGTAACCTATTACTCTAATGGCAAATTTTAGTTCTGCATCAGTGACATTGTTCAATTTCTGTCCTCTACAATCTAATTCCAATCCGGTTAAACTGATCAATTCCTTCTGTGATATCATCTTTTGAGCTCGGGCATGATCATAAATAGGGTAACTGGTAATCAGATGAATGATTTCCTTGGTAATCTTAAACAGTTGCTCCTCTAACCACATGAAATCATCGTGAGTTCTGCTCAGAACAAACTTGACCCACTGGGGTTTGAACACATGGGGATAGGTTAGGGCTTCAGTTAATCCCTTGATCTTAATGTGCTCATACTTGATATTCAATTTACCATCGGTGCACAATTCATCATATGTGTCTTTGATTTCAATGTGATCGAGTTCTTCAACATGACATTTGGTGAAGAATCTTACATCCTCGACTAATAACACTCTATTTGGGATGAGTGAAAATGCGATTTTGTCATCCAGTTCAAATGCAACTTTGGGAGTTAGAGAGTATTTTAGTGAGGGCTTTTCAACATTCTTAACAATGATGGGATCTTGGATCTTAGGTTCCATTTGTAGATTTCAGATAAAAACTAATAAAAGATCCTTAGGGTTTAAGGATTTTCAAACCGTGGACACTTCACACTTAGCAGATAATAATAACTTGATAAGATCGGTAAACCAGCTTAAAAATGCATTGAGATTGATGTAAATACCTTGAATTTTTCTTTGTAGGAGGTTTGATCACCTTAGATTCTCTTTGCTCTGCTCTCTCAAAAACTTGGTAAGTGAAAATGACCGCATAAATGCTTTAAGTACACAATAGACCTTATTGGGCTCCATGCGGTTTAGGTCAAAAATATTAAATGCACTCGGTTCCACTAAACTTTCTTTCCTTTTGCACTTTAACTGAGTAGCCATATTTCCTTCATTTACTCACTTGACAGGTTTCCTATATTCACTGACTTGACAGGTTTCCTGTATAGTGCTCCAAAAGACTTTGATAGAATTTCAAACTTACTACTACATCTTGATTATGCAGATTTTGAATTAAGTACATAATAGAATAGGAACTATTAAGATTTAACCTTGAGAGAATGCAGTCCCTTCATACCTTTACCGATTAATTTGGAATAGGTGCACCTAACTCGGTAGGTAAGGTGCTTTCTTCATTTGACACAATTTCCTTGTTTTTCCAAATCATCTTTAATTTTTCTTTTATTTCTTCAGTGTCTTTTCTAGGTTGATCTCTACAATCTCCAACCAAGTGTCCAACTTTGTGACAATGAAAACATGCCATACTAGGATTTCTCCATGATCTTCAGTTGTTCATTCCAAACCTTATAAAACAGTTGGCACTTATACGTCCATATCTTCCACAACATTCACACCATATCCTTGTATTGTAATCCCATGGTACTATAGAATACTGTCGATAAGGATCTGTGTCAGCTCGGTAACCTCTAGCATTTGTTTGGTGTGTAGACCACATATGGTTCTTTTGCTTAAGCCAACATTTCTCGGTACTGTGTCCATATCTATTGTAGTTTTTACAAAACCCTTTAAATTTTGCCTTCTGATAATTGTTAACAGACTTTGTCCTACATTGATTAGATGTGTGACCATATTTATTGCAATTGTAATAATAACCATTGGACTTAGTGACATTTAGTTGCTTACCTTTTCTGATTTGGTACATGTTGGCAGTGTGACCTTGATTTCCATAGTAGTTGCAAATAGGCTTCTTTCTTTTGATGTTCTTCTTGATTCCAGCTTGCTTTGATGATTCTCCTCTCTTGGTAGTATGGATTCCCTTCTCAGTAGAGTTTTTTCCTTTGTAACCGAGTCCTGCATCTTTATTGGGTCTTCTTGTATTCAGTTGCTCATCCAACATCTTTGATGCTTCATAACTCTTCTTCAATGTTTCTTTGGATTTCTTCTCTGTTTCAAGTTCATCAGTCAACCTTGATACTTCAAGTTTCAATGCTTGATTCTCATCATCTTTTAGATTTGCTTCATGATGTGCATAACCTAGTTGATCTGATAGGTTTTGTTGAATTCCAGTCAACCTTGTGATTTCATCATTCTTATCAGATACTAAGACTTCAAGTTGTTGTTTCTCTCTTTCTAGATCTCTTACTTTATCCTCGGCTGTCCTCAATGCATCAAGATTTTCAATCATCTGTGTGCTGAAATGCTCATGTTCTCTTTTCATTGCTTTTAGTTGATCAGCCAATGCTTTGTTCTTTTCTTTCAATACTCCAATCATTTCTTCAGTCTCATTAGACATACTGTTCTCAGATGATATCTCAATTTATTCCACTAACTCTTGAGAGTCCTACAAATCATCAGATAATCTTCTTCTCACTTTCAGAGATTTTTGCATTTGCCTTTGCATATCTACAATCACTTGATTAGCATGATCCAACTCTTCTTGCAGATACACAATCCTCCAAGATTTTTTATAGCCTTCCATTGATAAGATCTTTCTCTTTGGGTAGTTAAACCCTTTTCCAAGATTGAAGCTCTGATACCAATTGTTAGGCCCAATATGGAAAGCTAATGTACTAAGAGGGGAGGGGTGAATCTGTACTTCAAAACTTTTCTTCAACAATAACTTTACTATTATGCATCAACCGAATAGTGCAGTAACATAATATAAAGCTAAAACAAATAGATAACAATCATACATGATTCACTCCATAACACATATATTTTGGTTACATAGAAAATCTTGGTTAGAGAGAAAATCTGCAGTGGGGATGGCACCCACAACTTCACTACTACAATAATAAAGGTTGCTCGGTTAGAGCTACATGTTTAGCTATTTCTGATAGCTTACCCTATTAGGAGTATCAAGATCTATTAGATCTACCTTGCTAAAGGATTTTACAACACTTAATCTAAATGTTGCACCTAGTTAGAGGCTTTACAATTTATAGACTTGATTAGAGTCTTTTACCTTGTTAAAGGTTTCTCTTACAACTTCAAAATATTACAAATATCTGCAACTTTACATCTGGAATGTTATAGAAAATTCTATGTGCTCAGAATAAGCTTACCTTGCTTATAGCATACCTTGGTAACCCATATAGTAACTCGGTAAACCCTTCTGTTTACTCTGTTCTTTGATTGTTCTCTGAAATCCTTCTTGGTGACCTCTGTGTCTCTGTAACAGTCATAACACTTAGTGCTTTCACATGTCTTGCTTCATATATTTCTATATCTTCCTTTCTATCATGCTACATGTTTTTTTCTATTCTTAATCCATGTTGTATAAATAGATCTCTTATGTCAGTGATCCATTCATTGCTTTGATCATACAAACATGTTTTATCAAATGAATAACCATGCAAAATATTTCATTGGTTAGATGACCTCGAAATCATACACAATCTTTAAGTGCAATTTCCAATGTGATAACGGTTCTATGTTCCTTGATCTTGTAACACATTTCCATATGTATGTCCAGGTTCAATGAATCTAGTAACACGTTTCATTTAGTGTATATCAACTCGGTGTGTCATCTTTGCTGCTCGGTAGACATGGAATGATACTCATAGATAGCGCACTACATATTGGGCTCTTGACTACTTTCTTCTATAACCGACTGGACTGTGCATACCGACTAGAGCACATAGGATAACTTTGAACATAAAACTAGTGGCAACTTGATAAGTAGTAACACTTTTGTTCCAGAGGTCTCGCCTTCCTCATACCTAGAGAAACCAATTCCAATGGTATTCTTTACCTGTTTTGCTGATTCTAGCTTTTGTTCTAGCTTAGCTGTACTCTGATTGAATTTGGCAAGTATCTCCTTTGACTCAATAAGTTCTTTGGAAGTAAAAGAATTGGATTCCTTCAAGGTTGCATTCTCAGAAATAGCCATGTTTAGATCATCTTGCATTTCTTCTTTTTCCACTTTACTCTCTTGGAGATGAGTGGTAAGGGTACTGATTTCTTGCTTTAGCTTGGAGATCTCATGATCTTTGTCTTTTACCAAATCCTTAGCTTTCCTTCTATTCTCAAGCTCTTGACACATCCTGATAGTCAGTCCTTCCAACTCTTTTCTTAGGTTGGCTTTGGATTCATTTAGTTTTTCAACTTCTCCAACTAGGGCATCCATATTTGCTTCATCAGAAGAGCTATTTTCAATAAGTTCCATCAATTTCTTAGCATGCTCTCTTCTTTTGGCCAAAGAGGCTTTATACTTGACTTTGAGTTCATCATAGTCTCTCTCAGTCTGAGTGAGATAATGAGTAGGTTTCCTCACAGTGTATCCCCCCATATCTCCGTCCAAGTGGTTAGACTTATAGAAAGGTTGGCTCTGATACCAATTGATGAATACTAAGAGGGAGGTGAATTAGTATACCAAAAAATACTATAAACAAACTCTTAATTAGTTTAGTAGTTAACCGGTGCAACAGACTCACTAATAAACTAGTTAAGATAAATACAAACCAAATAGTAAACAAAGCATTCACCCACAAGAGCACAATCACCATAACAAAAGATATTTGACGTGGAAACCCAAATGGGAAAAACCTCGGTGAGCGGAAACTCATAAGTAACTATCTACAGAATAGAAACCAGACTGGTTAAGGTTAGACCGGTTAAGGTCATACAATGTTCTTCACCAGAATAGATCCTATTAGGAATCTAGATCTCTATTAGGAGATAAGTCTTGTTAAAGACTACCTTGTTAAAGGATTTCACATCCACAGTTGTGAACCACCTTGTTAGAGGATTTATAAAGGCTTTGTTGGGCCTTCCCGATTAAGGGTTTCAGACTTGTCAAAGATGTAAGTAATCAACAAGTGAGTGATCTAGAAAATAGCACAGTCTGCTTAATTAGATCCTTGATAGCTCAATATTAATGCATTTTAGCATTACTTCAGTCTTCAATAACTCCACACTCTAACTCTTCACACAAACTTAATCTTCTCTATAATGATCGCACATAACCTCTTCTATCACACATCTCTCATACTCTTTTTCATACATACAAACCCTAGAAATGATGTCCTTATAAAGGAAACTGATTTCATGTCGGTCCAATAGGATTAGACTACAAGTTCCTAGGTTCAGTGCAACTAGACACATTTGGTAACATGACACAAAATCACCACCAAAGTGTCGGTGGATGATAACTCATCACACATTATAGAAATACCGGTTGGTAACTCATCATAGAGTAATACCACTTAACATAATATACTGATTACCGGTTTGTCAAAATGAAGACTGGTAGATCATAGTGTTAACTACCGCTTGAGTCCTTCATACTACTTGGGATCCTCAAGCCGCTTGTGATCCTCAAACTGCTTGTGATCCTTGAATCGCTTGGGGTCTCCATACCACTTGAGTTCTTCAATCAATTTGTGACCGGTAAACATCTTTTGCAAAATACTGATAGTCTAAATACTATACATTACACAATACACAATACCGGTTGGAAAAATTGCCGATTGAGTCATAACTCATACATAAAGAAAGTGTGTGTCCATCAATGACAATCAAAACATCATCAAAATGCCAACAATTCAATGTCATTGTGTCATGTGAGAAGACACTGTCTGTCGTATGACAAACTATCATCATGTATTTTGTTGTTTTAGGCTATATGTTTTTTCGTGTGGAGTCATCCCATGTCTTGTATGAGATTTTGCTTCATAGTCCATATTATCATGCGAGTTTATACCATTTGTCATATGAGACTCTTTTATCATTCGACATGTATTCTTGACTCATACAAGTTTTTGCTTACTCTATTAAATATCGTATGGAAAATAGTGAGCATTTTAAAAGTTTAAAACATGAAATTTTAATTTGACATTTGGGATTTGAATTTGTGTGATGTTTAACATGTTTCATAGCTTAATTTAGATGACTTGTTGATGCTTTGTTGTTTGATTTTTGCAAGTTCGATTGCCACATATCCTATTTTGGTGTGTCTATCCTCTGACGATGAGGCTAGTCTGCGAGCTATTAGATGTAGATAGAGCACATATTTATTTGTGCGGCTTTACTCACCTTTTATAGATGCCTAATATCCATGTGAATCATGGGATGCTTACTACGCTAGTTGAGCATTTCCATTCAGAGAATAACATCTTTCATCTACTATTTGGAGAGATGACCATTACACTAGAGGATGTATACAGGATTTTGAGGATTTTGTTTGTTGGGGATAAGGTTGACTATTATTCTTCTTAGAGATGTGGTATCTTAGCCTTGAGATGCATATTTCATGATGAGGACATTCTTGAGCGGGCTATCACTTAGGATGATATGGTGGCTAGGTACAGTGAGTAGTTTCCACTAGCATGTGTATTAGCAGGGTTCAGTGGTTGTTTCATTATGCCAGACAGGGGACAATAGGGCTTTCTATGTGGCTGGGCTAGGATACTCAAGAAACTAATGACTAAGCCTAAAAGATTAGGGTGGGGATCTTTCTTATTAGCCCACATGTATCGTGAGATGCATGAGATTTCATATAGGGATGGGAAGGACATGGTAGAAGGAGTCTTGGTTCTTCAGATATGGGCCTGGGAGCATATCCCAGTTTGTAGACCGATTGTTAATGATGCCAGAGATCCACACTAGCCGATTGTATATAGATATTCTGGATTCATTACACAACCCCATTTGGGCAAGATAGAGTATTGGAGATGACAACATGATGATCTGATTGTTGTAGTATGTAGACCATATAGGGGTCTGGAGCTATAAGATGATTGAAGAGCTTAGCGGAGAGACATGTTCATGACTCATCCTCTTATTGGTATATCAATATCCATTATTGAGCAATTCATGGTATCTAGAGTCATGTGGCAGTATGGGAGGCCTTAAAGGATATCACAGGAGTTCACTGCCTACGCCCGATATGGTGAGGAAGAGAGACAAGGATGGGCCCCTAGGTTGTTGTATGCATTGAGCATGCAAGAGCTAGTCAGATTGTAGTGACAGCTATGGGACTATCTGGAGGATATTGTAGATGCAAGGGTATTACCCTAGTATAGGGATTGGTTTCAGAGTCATCCCTTCCCTAGATTCATGGATCTTGTAGAGAATGCCCCACTCATAGAGGAGGCTGAGGATGAGGCCCTTGCATAGGCACAAATATAGAGATAGGGACAGGCACAGGGACAAAGATTGGAGGCTCCTAAGTAGGTGGGTGGTGATCCTGGTACTAGCAGCAGTAGGGTGGTAGCTAGGGGGAGACAGAGGCAGAGAGGGGAGGGTGGATTCCTTGGAACTATTGGTGTGGGGGCTAGTCGTGCTAGGGCAGTGGAGGGTGGAGGTGAGGAGGTGCAAGCATCTCCTAGATAGGTGTGATAGTGGAGGGATGAGTGGGGTAGAGAGGGAGGTGGAGATGGAGGTGGAGATGGAGGTAGAGAGCCTATGAGAGAGCATGGGGCTATAGACCCACTACGATTGATAAGAGCCAGATTAGCAAGTTTGTAGTCATAGTTGATAGTGGCTCAGACATAGCTTTCAAAGTGAGACCGATAGCTGGCAGAGGTCAGAGCTGAGCGCGATCATTAGCTCATTGAGATGAGGGCAGAGAGAGATACTCTTTAGAAGAGGTGTTGCATTAGACTAGCCAAGCAACATATTATGTTACAACATATAGCGTAGCAGTTCCATTAGCGCAATAGGTTGTCCCATATTCTCAATATATGGCTCAATTTGAGGGAGCTCAGGCACCTAGGCAGAACACTGGTTAGTAGGCTCCACCTCCTCCACCACCTGGCGATGAGGGAGAGGCAGAGAGCTAAATTTTTATAGCTCTTAGATTTTGTTATATACCCCTTTTTTTGTAGCCTATACGATTCTTGCTCCGAGGAGACATTGTATATGATAGTTGTTATCATTTGTATCCTGAGACTTTTATGATGATATATACAAGATCTTGATTGATTATTAGAAGTTTTTCTAGATGCTTTATTCTATATGTATGCATATTTCTATTCAGTATGGATGTATGTAATGCAGATGAATATGGATGTATGTTTATTTTTGTTCTTTTCATATGCAAATAAATAATGAAAATGAGTAACTAGTAAAAATAAATAAAAAAATTTATGCAATAATATGAATGCCAACAAGTATATAATGAAATGTATGGATATATATAGGATGCTTATGTAAGCAACTAACATCTCAATACACAAGTACTTGATCAGAGAAATGATGATGAAAAAGAGACCACGTAGCTGAGAAATGATGATGCTTCAAACTCTCATTCAGAAAATAAACAGATCATTGTTATCATGTCAAAATCACTTGAAATGCATAAAATGTAGAATGAATGCAACCTAAAACTAGTCAATGGGTTTGGAATGCTTAATTTTCATCACTAAGCATTTACAAACATAGCAGGTAGAGTAGAATTCCTTTATTTTCATGTGCATTATTAATTATCTTGTCCGTAATGACCCTTTTTTTGTTCATATCCTTGGACAGATTACACATGCATCTGGATTGCACATTTAAAGAAATTCCCTCAAAATAGAAAAAGAAATGATGCCAACCTCCTTGTAGAATTAAAATAAGCAGAGTCAAGGTATGTGAAGGCACTTATCATAGACACCTAACTGATTAGATGTTTCTAGATCATCAGAACCATTCCTACAAGCAGAAAATGAAGAAAATATTATGCCCCCAATCCTTTCTCCTCTTAGTCAAGATAGACTTCCTTGAGTTACTCAGAGGGAATAATAATCAAAAACCAATATAAAAGACATCACACAAAGAAAATTTCATGCATATCTCAAATTGTTTAGTGATTGTTTTCAGTAATGTTGTTTTGCTTGTTTACTAAGTGATAAAGATCTTCAGAAGTTAGGAGATAGGTGACTAACTCAGATTGGATGACTGGGTATCATTGATGGAAAGATGACTTGGTTGATACTGCATAGGACATGTAAAATGTTCAGTCAATTACCCTAAGACTAGGACATTGATCAGTTTCAAGCCATGAGGATTCCAAAAGAACCAAGATGTCACAAAAGAGACTAAAAGATATGTACAAGAAAAATCAAAGATGCAGGAAATGCCAACGTTGCATTGATAGATGGAGCATTTGAGTACAAGAGGGGTCTATTTACCAGGTTTTCACCTACTTGGCAAAGTTTGTTTGTTTTTATTTTGTTTTTTTTGTTAGGACATTTTATGATTTTTAGGATTTTTTTCAACACATTTTAGCTGTATAGGTTTCTAGAGCAGAGGATACTAAGTGAATAATTTATTCAAGTGGATGGTTTTGATTGGTTTGCAGAGTTGTTCTCCTTCTAATGTTGAGAGTTGATAGGCACCAGAGTCAAAGACTGCAGTAACGATGTAGGGACCTAGCCAGTTGGGTTTAAACTTTCCTTTGTTGTCTCAAAACTATTGATTTTTAGGATTCTCTCTCAATACAAGGTCACCAGCCTTAAATTTTCATTGTCAAACCTTCTTGTTATATCCTTTAGACATTCTCTTTTTATACACTCTCAGATGATCAAACACCACCTACCGACATTCATCTAACAACTCGAGTTCTTGCAATCTAGATATTTTGTAGTCTTCATCAATAACAAGACCTTGCAAAGAAACTCTTAAAGATGGTATTTCCACCTCAATAGGTAAGACTGCTTCAGATCCATACACCAAAGAAAAAGGTGTAGTCCTAGTAGGTGTTCTAATACTTTTTCTATAAGCCCGTAGTGTAGGATTGAGCTGCAGATGCCAATCCCTTCCAGATTTATTTACTATTTTGTGTAAGATAGTCAACACATTTTTGTTAGATGCTTCAACTTGTCCATTACCTTGAGGGTAATATATGGATGACCAGTGCTATTTGATTTTGAATTTTTCATAGAGTTCATCGAGGTCGTTGTTCTTGAATTGCCCTCCATTGTCAGTCACAATGGATGAAGGTATCCCAACCTATAGATGATGTAGTTAAGGATGAACAGAGCTACTTGTTTACTGATTGCTTTGATGAGTGGAACTGCTTCTACCCACTTAGTGAAGTACTCAGTGGCAGTTATGAAAAACTTGTTTCCATTAGATGATGTAGGATATATTTGGCCAATGAGATCAAACACCCATTATTGAAAAGGCCAATGTATGATGAAGGGTATGAGATCCCTTGCTAGAGCATGCATGAGATTTCCATGTAGCTAACACTTCTCACAAGTTTTAGCAAACTTTATAGCATCTTTCTCCATATCTGGCCATTAGTAGCCAACCCCTAGTAGTTTCTGAGCTAAAGTTAGACCATTTGAATGAGATCCACAAATATGTTCATGGACTTCAGATAATGCACATTGGGACTCTTCAGTTTCTAGACACTTAAGAAAAGTATTATCCAAACCTCACCTTAATAGATCGTTAGCGATGATGACATATCGTGAAGCATTTTGGGTTAGGTTCCTTTTCTCATTATAGGTAAGATTAGCAAGGATAATTTGGTCTCATAGGTAAGAGTAAATATGGCTGTAGCGAGATGTGTTATGTCTGATAATAGAACAAACCATTTGGGACTTGGGAGAATCATAGGTAGGGTAATGTAACTCTTCCACCAAGAATTCAAAGTGAAAATTAGATTCTTGTAACTGTGGTATAGATGCCAAGGTGGCCATAGCATCTGCAGCTCTGTTTGCTGATCTAGGAATCTGTTGGAATGATACAAAAGTAAAATATTTCTTGAGATCATCAACCATTCTCTTATAAGGCACTAGTTTCTCATCTCAAGTCTGATATGTATCATTGATTTGATTGATGATTAGCTGAGAATATCCATAGATGTGTAATTCCAAAACCTTCTATTTGATAGCCAACTTGATCCCATTTACCAAAGCTTCATACTCTGTAATGTTGTTTGTGCAAGGGAAGAGAATCTTGTAAGCCTTCGGGATTGAATATTTTTGAGGAGTAATAAAAAGTATTCCAACACCAGAACCATGTTGAGTGAAAGACCCATCAAAGAACATCTTCCATAATTGTTGAGAAAGGTTCATGATGGATTCATCTAGAAATTCTATTTGCAAAGGTTAAGTGTCTTCAAGTGAAGCATCAATGTTGATCTGCAATGACATGTCCTTTGATGTCTTTGTGTTCTACATATTGAGTATTAAATTTTGTAATAACGATGACCCATTTAGCCAATCTTCTTGTAAGTGTTGCTTTGCTAAGAAGATATTTGAGTGGATCAATCTTAGCCACCAACTTGATTGAATGTGCTAACATGTAGTGTCTCAATTTTTGTGATGAAAATACTAATGCCAAACAAGCTTTTTCTATTATAGTACAGTTCATTTCATAAGACACCAAAGTTCTACCGATATAATATATTGCTCTTTCCTTTTTATTCTCATCCTGTTGTGCCACCCCTAGTGATGTATTGGTAGCTAATATGTATAGAATCACTGGTTTACCTTGAATTGGTGGCATCAATATAGGTGGATTAGATAGGTATTGTTTTATTTGTTGAAGGTGTTGCTCACATTCTTGATCCTAGTTGTATGTTACTCCTTTCCTTAATACTTTTATGAAGGGTTGAGCTTAATTTGCTAGCTGAGATATAAAGCATCTTATTGACTAGAGACGTCCTTGTAAACTTCTCATTTGACTGATATTATTTGGAGGTGGCATTTCTATTATAGCTTGGACCTTCTTAGGATCAACCTCAATTCCTTTGTTTGAGATAATGTAACCAAGTAATTTCCCTGATGTTACTCCAAATGCATACTTTTAAGGATTTAATCGGAGCTTGAAATTTTCCATTCTATCTAGTATGAGGCCTAGCTCTTGAATATGTGTGGATCTCTTCATGGTATTTACTAAGGTGTAGGTGAAAGCTATCTTTTCTTGATCCCCAAGAGCTATTTTAATCTAATTATAACCAGAGAATCCATCCATTAGTGAGTACATCTCATACCCAACAGTCATATCCACTATCATATCAATGTTAGGCAATGGAAAATCATCTTTCAGACATGCCTTGTTGAGATCTCTGAAGTATGTGCAAACCCTAATAGATTCGTCTACCTTTGATATAGGTACTATGTTTGATATCTATTCTGCATAGTCTATAGCTTTGATAAATCCATCTTTTAGCAATTTTTCTAGCTTGGCCTTGACTAGCAGTGCCACATGAGGGTGCATTTTATGGAGTTTTTGCTTGATTGGTTTAACACCTAGTGTAATAGAAAGATGGTGCATGATGAGATCGGGATCTAGGCCTAACATATCAGAGTATGTCCATGCAAAGTTGATCTTCTTTTCTGAAAAGAGATTGCTGAAATCTTTTAACTCTTCTAGTGATAATGATTGAGCTAAGTGGATGATATGTGGTGTCTCTTGACTCCCAGTATTTACTAGCTAAGTTGGTTCAGTCAATATAGAAGACCTTTGTTGGAAGTGACTTGGCATTATATCAAGTATCTCACCTTCAAGTGCCTCAGAGAGGTTTTCACGCTTAGATACATCCTTTATTTTCTCTATTTTTGATTCGAACACCACCACAATGTGGTTTTCACCATCAAATCTTTTATTTTGCTTCTTTTTATTTTTGCGACTAAGGTACTTGATGTCTGTTTTAGTCATGCTCCCACTTTGTTCACTGGTGGAAGAGTCCATGGGTTCAACTGCATTAAGGTAGTAGGCTAATGTGTAGTTATTGGCAAAGATAGGTACATTCATAGGTTGATTTTGGAGACTACAGTCAATTAGTTCAAGATGTACCAAGGATAAAGTTTGAATAGGTTTGAGGGAGTTCACGGTATTATCATCATAACTTCGGACCGAAAAGTTGAGTTCTAGGAGACTACCTTGTGTAAATGTCTTGAGAACAGGAAGAGTTACAACATAATCATTGAAGCACATGTTAATATTTAGTTGACTTAATCCAATAGACCTACTCATAGCATCGCTCTCTATGCCAGACTAGACTACATATCGTGGTTCGACAACAATAGGATCAGTAGACAGATTCTCGACATTCATGATAGAGGAGTCAAAATTTGATGTTGAATAGGTATTGTCATAAATAGAACTTTTGTCAGAGTCATCAGAGTCATAGGATGAAGTTTCTGACTCTTCTTTATGTGATTGAGTAAAAGTATGTATAGTGTCAATACCTACATCTTTGATGCTGCAAGTTCCTTCATAATTTGGTTCATTGATCACTTGTATCTAACATACCTGTTGACATAACCTTGATGGCTCTATGAATCTATGTCATCTACTCCATTCAACTTCCTCTGGACTAATGACTAGTTCTGCTTATGTAGCTTCCAATTTTTCTTGTGTAGTTCCATACCTTATTTGTTCTATCTTATTAGAGGGAGATATAGTAGGTGGAGAATTTTCTTGTGTTATTCCTTCTTTCAACTTTTGTTCATAGTCTTCTTATCTTTTTAGTTTAATTTCCTCTATCTCCTTTTGAATCTTTAAGCATATCAGATCTTGTGTGTCATCTGTGATATCACTGGACTCTTTTAGAGTTTTTGTCATAGATGTATCTGAGAGATGATCTTGACCCCATTCATACTCAATTGAGTCAGTTTCTGAGTCATCTACTTATTGTCTACCAGTGTATGTAAGTGAAATTTTCAATGGTACAAATAATTCTCTGATTCTTTCTACCTCTCCTCTCATATCCTCTAGGACTTCTACTCCTTGTAGTCTTGTAGCTGATACCATCAAAACTTGAGTACTGACTGTTTCCTCTCTCTTGATTGCTAGTTATTTTTGTTCTTTTTCATACTCTTCTTGAGTCTATTGAGTGTTTACTTCCTGTGATGTTTAAGGTAATATATTTTTCCTCCACTTAGACTGATGATGGGAAGTATATTTCTGGTCTGTTGTCTTTCTTGGATTGTATCCCAGTCCATCTTTATCATTTGTAGACTTTTTTTGTAGCTAAATAGGTTCAACAATACCTTCTTGATGTTTACCTAGAGGATCGGTACCTAAATATCCCATGCGTTGGATCATTTTATATCCTCGACCATATTGTGTCGGGGAAATATCACAAGGTCTTACTTCTTTGTTTTCACTATCTTCTTTGAAAAGTCATTTGAGAACAACATCCTCTTCTATTTCATCTACAAGGGAAGTATAGGATTATACAAAGAGACCATCATATATGACATTTGGAGTTGAAGTTTGTGGCTTAATAGCCTCTAATGGTTTTTCTGACTATCTTGGTGAGGGAGGAAGAGAGATTAGTGAAAGTACTGGTTCTATCTTGTATCCATCCATGCCAGTATCTATAATTTTCAGTTTCTTTTCTAAATCCTTCATCAAGGTTTTTGAAATTTAAGCTATAGAGGTTGCTCTATTATGAGACACAAAGGTATCAACACTCTTTGTCAATGCATTATAGGGGGAGTTTGTATCAGTGGGAATACTGACTTCAACTCCGTTATAAGGAAATTTTAAGCATTGCTGATATGTAGATGGAACTGCTGTAATGCCCCTACCCTAGTCGGACTTGTAAAACCCATTTGACCTTGATTGAATTCCTATGTGGAATTCTTGAATGGTAGGTTAACCATGATGCAATGTGTAGTTTAGATAATATAAATAATTGAGCATACCTATTATTGTTCTCTTGCATCGATTCTTGTGTAAATGTAATTGTTTCCTAACTCTTGTGATAAATCTTGAGCTAACGCCTTCATTTAATATGTATATGTATATGTATTCTTGTGTGATTCATGGGTGTAGGAGATTACAAGTACAACACTACCTAGGGCGAGGTTCATCTCCTTCAGGATTCGCAGGGTTGAGTAAACCTCCTCCATCCTCAAATTTTGGATTTGGGGGTCATAAAACTCTCGTCTTGCCTTAGCCATGGTCAGGTGAGCGTCGTGTGTGGTTCGTAGGATTTTCTTTTCATTCGGGATGCATGTCGTGTGATTGGTGGACTTCCTCGATTTGCATGCCTTGCGTGGGGTAAGTGGAGTTTGTTATCCTAAGTATTTAATTCAATTTAATGTGTGGATGTATGCATTAGTAAATTAGAAATTTAAAATAGGTAGTTTTCTTGTATATGATTAATTGTTAATTTAAAGAGATCGCTTTAATTATAATTGTAGCAAGCTTAAAGTATTTAACTTGAATTAATGTGTTCATTTATGCATTAGTAGTTGAGAAAATTAGAATAAATAGATTTCTTTCATGTGATTAGTCATTTATTAAAAAGGTCGCTCTATTATGTTGTAGCAAGTTAATTTAATAGTTAATTTTTTTTTTAAAAATAACGAATTCAATGAGTTATGCGTTTTAGAAAGGAAAGATTTAAAGTCATTTGGGAAATAGAAATAAATTAATCATTTTCGCATTTTGGAAGAAAAAGGGTAAATTTTATTATTTAAAAGAAATTATTTTCTTTTTAATTGTAAAGTTGATATAGTATAAAAGATTGATTTTTAGAAATTTAAATTAATCAAAATGCTCTACCCTGGTCAATAGTTTCGAAATATAATGTAGGCCTAAATTAATATTGAGAAATTAAAATTTAAAACTAAATAAGAGATAGAAGCATGTTAATTTTAATTAGAATAAAACGAGTTAGATTTATTGAGTAGTGGAAAAGAATGATTTCCATGTTCATGTTTCTTTTATTTTCAAAAAAATAAATGCTTAAATTCGAAATTGAAAATTAGGTCAAAAAAGGGGGGTTTCTCATTTAACCTAGTTTTGAAATATTTTTGGGGGGGTTCTTTCCTTGGGTCATCTTTTTTTGGAAAAAAAAAGAGAAGTTTTTGGAAGGGAGATTGGGGATTTTGGACAAAGATGGAGTTTTACAGTAGCAGATTTGGGGGCTCATCATCAAAATTCTTCCTGGAATGCATATTGAGGTAGGAATCTATTCATCAGTTTCATTAAAATGTTTATTAAAAAAAAGGGGTTTTGTATGTTTCTTTTCTTGCAATATTGGTTTTCAGATTCTCCATTTTTGTCTATGAGCAAGTTTCATTGTAAAAATGGACTGCAAATATTGTTGGATTGGGTGGTTATTCACCAATCCCTTCTATTTTTTTTGAAACCCATAACATTCTGGAAAAAAAAAAAAAAAAGAAATGGATGTGACTATGATAAATGGAAAATGGGGGTTTTTACGTTTTGTTGGGTTATTTCATTCATGTTATTTCAAAAAAAAAAAAATTGTTCCCCGGTTGGTTGTTTATTTTGAGCAATCTGGACTGTGATTTTTCTTTCAAAAAATGGGAGATTGCTGGAAAACATATGGACTGTGATTTTCTTCAAAAAAGGGAGAGGTTGCTGGAAAATGCTTTAAATCCCTGTCTAAAACTGTGTGATGTGTATTGGGGATTTGCTATTATTTTTATTATTACTAATTGTATATGCTGTAACTATAAAAAGAAAATAAAATAAAACAAAAAAAAATTTATTAATAACCTCTTGGCTGGGAGGCAGCAGGTAGCTACTGCTACCAGTTGGTAGCAGCGCTACCAATGGTAGCAGCGCTACCAGAGGTAGTGGCCTGCTACCATTTGGTAGCAACGCTACCAATGGCAGCAGCGCTACCAATGGCAGCAGAGCTACCGATGGCAGCAGCGCTACCAATGGTAGCATGGGCTGCCAAGGGGGGGGGCCATGTGGGTGTCCACGTGGGTACCTTCCCTTTTCTTTTTTTTTGAAAATTAAAAAATGTTTTATTTATTTATTTATATTTTTTTTTATTATTATATATAAATTGTTTAAAAAAGAATATATATATATATATATATAATATATAAAAAAAATATAAATAAAAAAATCAAATTAATAAGTGAATTTAAATTTAGTTTAAGAGATTTAAATTCAGTTTCTTTTATATTATTTAATTTTAAATTCAATTTCTTTTATATTATTTAATCCCAGATTATTAAATAATATTTGGATTTAGATAATCATAACTTAGTAAATCCATACTTTAACACAAGTTATTAATTTCATATTGATTACGTCATACTTGGGTTAATACATATTATTAACATGGACTAGGTATTAATGGTGGATTAATGTAAATTTTCAAATAAAAAGTTAATTTAGCAAACCCATAAACTTGATTGACATTAATGGTTAAAACAATATGGTAAACGAATACCTCTACCGGATAATGCCTATGCAGAGTTAAATTTCTATAATAGAATTTGGTTATGTAATGGTAAGACTTGATATGCTAGTGTTTGGTCATAAGTCGGTCAAGCCCCTAGTTAGGGTACCGTTAGACAAGAGAATCTATTTTCGTGTTTTTTTTTATGGCTCAATTTGATTTGCTTCTAGAAGGGATCACTATGTAATAATCAACCAAGGTAGATGTTGTATAGTGGATGTGTTCGCCTAAAGGGCAGAGATGTAATTGACATGAAAACTTATGTAATCCTAATTATATTAAATGCCAGAGGGGTCTTGCAGTTGAGCAAACCGGGAGATGTAGCCCTCTAGGGGTGAACTCCAAGATCATATCTATGTTATGCGATGTTTTAGCTTCCTTTATTTCATTCTTTAAGTTATCATGTTTGGTTGTATCTTGTATGTGTTTAATGGGAATTAAATGCAGCTAAATCAAAGTGCATAAAATTATTCATCTTGATAAATGTAGTAATCAGGTTCATAAAACATTGTAAATTATGATTATGGAAAAATATTTTGCTTATGTTAATTAAAAGTAGTAATAGTGGAAAGAATCTCGCTAGGTTACCATTATTGTTTTAGCTTGATTTAAGTTGGTAAATTGAACGAATGTGAATGAGTAACAAGGTTAGAATTAATGTCATAATTTCTAAGTTGAAATCTAAAGGATGAACATCATATAGGTATTTACTTTTATCTTCTTAAATGAGTATCGCCATGTTAATCCTACTTCACTATATTTGATGAATTTGTCTAGTTATTTATATTTTAATCTTAACAAATAATCCTCACCAGATTTATTTGATAATTGGGTGAACTCAACTAGCTATCCATATTATATCCCTAATAAAGGAATCTCTTTATGATTGCTAAGATTGTACTAAAAAGGGAAGTATTCGTATAGTTGTTTATATTTTAATCTTAGTAAAAGTATCTCTTCATATTAACTACATTTAACTAAAAAGAGTATCATGCAACAAGATAGTTATATTCGAATCCTAATGGAAGAACGTCACCATGAACTTATATCTTAATCCTGTAATAATTGAATATCATCTTGCTAACTATACCTTAACTAAAGGGATGAACTCATGTGTTCCTACTTACATTTTCACCTTTATGAATTGAGCTCCTTCTATTAGCATTATTAAAACTTCAATGAATGAACCCTATGGCTACTTAGATTTTATCCTTCATAAAAGAACTACGACTCATTAGTTTGTTATGATTGAATTCAAATGAAGGGACCTCACTCTATTAATGGAAGTTTAATCCTTAATGAACGAATCTCATCTTATTAACCATACTTTTGATACTTAAGATAGATATCAAATGTGGGTGGTTACCTTAAACCCAAATGAATGAATTTCATTATATTAAACGCTTTGAACCTTTTGGGAGGCCTCTTAATGTAATTATGATTTAAAGTGCAATGAGTAAATAACCTCGCGATGGCCTCCTATCCACCCAAAATAAATGAACGCTTCCTAAAATTCTAAGATGTCAAATCATTGAACATATATATAATTATGTCTTATGCATTATCTCATAATTAAGATATCCGGCTTATTGGATCAATCGACGGAAGTTGAGTTAGGTGTAAGATTACGTAATTGCGTTGGGAAACTCCTTAGGTCCATTTAGCGTTCCGCTGTGTTATCTAAGTTTTAGATAACTCCAAATTATCTTAATGTTGTAACTTATGATTAACGCTCGTAATTAGTATTATTATTATTTTTTTTTAAATATTTACACTCTATTTGAGTGTTTTTAACTTAAACCCTCAGAGGTTTCTTGGCGGGGCATTACACTTGGTATCAGAGCCCGTGTTGCAACACTGGGATCTCTAGTTTCGCTTGTGCACTTAGTTGGTGTGTGTGTGTCTACCTTATGTTGTGTGCTTGTCCTCCTTGATGTGAGGGTGTGACTGAACAAACCCTACTTGTGTGTAACGTGTGTGTTCACACCTTGTTTTCACCTTCTTGATGTGGGTGTTTTGGAAATAATTATAGGTGTTTTGTCTACTTATTGAGGTCTTGGTCTACAATTTCTCTTACTTTGAAAGGGAGTCGTATGTACCTTCGATCTTGCCTTGTTTTTGTGAGGCCTCACCTCAACTCAGTTTGACATTCAGTGGATTTTATATTTTAGACTACTATGGATACTTTGTTTTGATGCATTTTGAGATTTAGAACTTTTATGATTTCAGGATATTGGATAACATTGCTATGAATTGATGTTTTACTTACATGCTTTATGAGATAGAACACTACATGATTATTAGAAAGAATGATATTGCAATGATAGATGTCATTATTGAATTTGCAGGACTTTACTTTGAATATAGAACTATGATGTATGTTTAGTTTATGTGAATTGGGATGAAAATTGTTTATGTGAATTTGCTTGACAAAAGATGTATTCAATCTGTGCAGATGAAAATTGTATGCAAGTAATGATGTGCATTGTTGTATTATTGAATTATATTCTATATGAATATTTGGGAGTACTAATGTGTAAATTGAGATGCGCAGGAAATTTACCATGTGACCATGGAAAATTACGGAGAATCAAACCTAGACTTATGTATGTTCGTAAAGCCAGGGTTTGTCTATTTGGAGAGACAACACCCCGTTTGTGTTGTATTTTATTCATATCAGTATATGCTGCATGTGTGTTATGTGTTATTTAAATTTATTGTGTAAAAAAACCTCAAGAGACAATTTCATGTTTATTTTTGTAAAAGTATTTTATTAGTGTCACTTGACACATGTGTGGATGTAAATTTAAATATTTTATCTTGTCTCTTGATGGGAAAATGTTAATTATTATTAATTTTAAATAAAATAATGTGTTGTCAAAAAGATATTTTGAGAATATAATATTTGGAGAGGTCAACTTATGTTTGACCCGAAAATAAACTTTAGAGGGGTTTAAAATGGGTTAAATGAACACCTAGGGGTAGTTTATTAGGGTTTCCTGAAGCCCATAAGGTATACCTAGGGGTTAGGGGTAATTTTAGGCAAGTTTCTACTTTATTATGATCTTTTTAACGCTTTAAAAATTGGCTTTTTTGAGTTGAGCGAAAATGGAAAATGGAAGTGAAATCAAATCAAGATTTTTCCCTCTTGGAAGGAAAGTCTTTTTGCATTTTTGCTTTCTTCCTTCTTTTTGTTGATTTTTTTTTAGAATCCTGTGAGAACTCAAAGAGTGAGCTTCTTAAGGAGGATTTTTGGGAATAGCTGGTTAATCACCCACTCTCCATTTTTGGAGACAGAAGAAAAATTTGAAAGAAAAAAAATAATGTTATGGGATAAAGAAATTTATTAAGGAAAATAAAGAATTGTGGATTGGGCAGCTCTTCTTCAGATATCATTATAACCTTTGGGCAGATTAAGGTTGGTTTCATTTTTACTTTTAATGACTTGTTTTTGTTTATTTCTGAAAGTTGTTGAATAAGAAAATCTGTATTCTTGAAAATGAATGTTTGAAAATCTTTTGGTTTTGTTTTATGAATGAATGTGTTTTGGGAGTTTTCTCAAGATCTCTCTTTCTCTTGGGAGAGAAGAGGATCTTGAGGGTGGTAGCAGTGACAGCCCTCGAGTGAGAGACTCTCTTTAGAGAGCGATCACAAGGGATCTTTGTGTGACCCTTGCTGCATGGCCTGTTTGTGCAATGGGGGTCATAAGGAGGGTTATAAGGCTAGAATGCCTTTGGGGGGCATAAGGAATTTATGGGGTTGAGATTTTGATATGTTATTTGTGCCATGAGGTGGCTTCTTGTTATTACATACTTGCAGAATTCTCCTCAGGGTATTTGGTCCACTACCACCCTTGAAAATGTTCACCACCAGAGTGTGGTGCTGTGAAAGCCAGGTTGGGAATGTGTCTGGAATATTTGTATGCTTTGTGTTTCTTTGTGTTTGCCTGTTTGTACCCGTCTAGGAATTGGTTCTCCGAGCTCGGGGGTGGCTACCAGTTAGCCTAGGCTGGGAGGTGAGCACTCCGTGGTCAATTTTGTGTTTTCTATTATGCAGGAAATTCAGAAGAAAGAGGATAGGATTCATGAAAGATATTCAGAAGATTGTATTTGAAGATATTTGAATTCAGTTGCAGATGTATGTTTAAAGTTGTTGTAAATAAATGCCTCAAATTCAAGAGAAAGGAGAAGCAAGTTGAAATTTGTAATAGTAGACTTGAAGTCTTAATGTTGTGACTGTTCAGAGAAATCATTCTGTAAATTTGGTAGAATATTTTAGAGATGTTTTAAAGAAAGAAAAGCTTGTTATTTCTACTTCTGGTTTATAAAAAAAAAGGGGTTTAAATTGTGTTGCATGCAAAATGCTTCTTGTATTATGGAAAGAAATAAAAGATTTGTTTTTCATTTTGACTTTAATTATATTTCACTTGTGGCAAATAAAAGATTATTGTTGTTGAAAGATTTCTATGTATTTTTTTATAAAAAAAGTTGTTTTAAGTGAATATTCTATTTTAAAAAAATATATATATATATAAATGGGTTTCTTTATTTCCAGAAAAAGTATAATGTATCTTTATAAAATACTTTGAATTGTATTTTTGTTAACATTGATTTAAAAGCTAGTTTTATAAATGAATATTTATATATATATATATATATATATATATATATATATATATATATATATATATATATATATATATATATATGTATATATATATTTCTATTTTTGATTAAACTTAATGTTATCTTTTTCTTTATTATATTAGTTTAGAATTTTGTATGTAAAATTCTCTTCTAAAAAAAAACCTTATATAAATTTATATTGAAATAAATTTCATTTTTATTTTTACTATGCTTATTTAAGTTATTTATAAAAATATATATATATATATATATATATAAAAATATATATATATATGTATATATATATATATATACATATAAATATTATTATGTATTTTAATTAAAAAAATAAATTTTTTAAAAAAATTAAAACGAAGTTTAGGGGTCCCCGCGGGCTCCTCTGTGCGTACGCATAGTGGACAACCGCGCGGCGACCACTGTGTGCATGCACAGTGGAGCCGCTTGCGGCTCCCACTGTGTGGGCACACAGTGGACGGCCGCGGCCGCCACTGTGTGGCCACACAGTGGTGCTGCCAGCGGCGCCCACTGTATGGGCACACAGTGGAGCTGCGGCGCCCACTGTGCGCTCACACAGTGGTGCGCACGCGGCCGGACCTGTTTTGCTCCTCCGTGACCTGCATTAAAATATAGATGGAATTCATGGTCGCCGAGGGCTTCGGCCCGGCCATGAAGTTTAACAGTTATAAAAATATAATAATATATAGGGTTTAAAACCCTAACCGAGTGGAGGTTAGGGTAGGTTAATGTTAATTAAAATAATAATTAAAATATTTACCAGTTTAGTTAAATATACATATATATATGTTTCCATAAATACATATGGAAATTATATATATATATGTATATAAATGTATGAATTTGAGCATTTTTGTATAAGTAATTAAATTTTAAATATATAAATATATGCATAATCGATTATGTATATATGTATATATTTATTTAATCCTGATTTTAATTTTGGTTAAATTATAAAGAGAAATATAAAAGAATTAAAAAGACTATATAGTCTTAATGGAGGATAAATTAAAATATCTCTCCTAATACTTTTAGTATGATTAATTTAATAAAACTATTAATTAAATATCTTTCGGAGATAAAATTTAAACCAGTAGCTTATTCCGCGATTAGAATATAACTGATTGTCGATGCTTCGTTCGTTTCAGAATGAGCTCGAATTTATTAATGGAATTTTCTCTAGCGCTTGTCGCAAGAGTGTGCTTTTAAATTAAATTAGTATCTTTTTAAAAAAAAATTGTTCCGTTTTTGCCCTAAATTTTGGGCATGACATTTTGGTATCAGAGCAAGGTTTCCACACTAGGAGCCTTACTCACTTACGTTTCGCCTTAGAATATTTTAAATTATTTTGTTAATGGAATTTTGAATTTAAATAAATTTAATTCTAACAGAAATAAATTAATTGTTTTGTATTATTTTCCTCTTAGGATGCCTCCGTTGACACGACAAGCTCGCAAGCGCGGACGGGGTCCTAGATGTGAGTGCCTAGCTCGCGATGAGGAAGAGAGGGAGGCATCGGTTCCAGAGGAGAACCCAGGAGCACCTCCTGAACAGCCAAATGAACCTAACCGTGACCTTCTAGCAGCCATTCAGAATCTTATTGGCATTGTTCAGGAAAGGATTCCAGCAGAGAACCCTCCGGTTAGGAGTCATGACTCTGGGAGTCATAGATCTGTTGATAGAGAATAGAGCAGGAGCCCAGCTCCGATTCCTATAGAGAGCCAGGGTGGTAATGAGCCAGAGTCAGTGCATATGCCAGGACCACCTCCTGCGGTGGAACCAGTCTATTTTGAGAGAGGTCGTCGAGATCCAGGGGATCTCATCAGGGAGGTCATGCACCTCCAACCACTATCCTTCGGAGGTTCTACAGATGGAGTAGAGGCCGAGGCATGACTTCTGAGTCTTGAGAGGTGCTTTGCGTTGCGTTCTTATGAGAGCAACTTGAAAGCACGTGTTGCAGTTCATCTTCTGAGAGGAATAGCCTCCACCTGGTGGAGACAGGAAGAGTACAAATGCGGATTAGCACCTGATACACTCACTTGGGAGATATTCACCGAGAGGTTCCGTGAGAGGTACCTATCAGAGCACTTCAGGCAGCATCGTATAGACGAATTTCATGATCTCCAACAAAAAGGCTTGTCAGTAACCCAGTATGAGAGTAAATTCTTTGAGTTGTTGCCATATGTAGATTATCTAAAGGATGAGAAACTTCTTGTAAACCGCTTCATCAGGGGATTGAATGCCGGTATAGCCGGGCCTGTTAGGATGTCCGCTCCAGAGAGCCTTCGGGTTGCTGTAGAGAAGGCACTAATTGCCGAGGAAATTCAGGTTAGACCACAGGACAATAGGGATCGGTATCAGAACCGAAATCCCGCACCGTAGACTTATGGATTCCAGAAACCACATTGGAAGGGGAACAACCGAAATTCTCAGGGGTTCTCCAAACCCCCTCCTCCACAACAGACACCACAGAACTAGAAACAGAAGCCTCCACAGTATCAGCAGGGCTCCAAGCCCAAGCAGTGGTAGACTCAGGGACAGAAACGTGATCAGAGAGCACAGGGGCAGTACACACAGCCGGCGGGGACTCAGCAGTCCTCCAGGGGTGGGTACAGCGGATCCAGTAGGACAGGAGGTCAGGGATTTTCTAGGCCTCAGGGTGCCCAGTTCCAGGCACGGGGTGCTTGCTTTACTTGCGGAGCCATGGGGCACTCGGCGAGGGATTGCCCTCAGGGACAGGTAGCAGGGAGTCAGCGGATAGCCGCTTCAGAGCCGACAGTTGGTGATATGGGCAGGTCCCATAGAGTATTTGCAGCGGTTGACAACCGCCAGGCCGATCATCAAGCCACGGTTATCGAATCTTCAGGTATAATCAGAGGTAACAATGTATCTATTTTGTTTGATTCAGGAGCTACTGACTCCTTTATATCTCCATTGGTTGTGGAGCGTTGCGGGCTAGTGGCAACTAGGCAGGGTGTCAGTTGGGAAGTGGAATTAGCTTCAGGGGCTAGAGTGTCAGTGGAATCAGAAGTTAGGGCATGTCAGTTGCAGATTGGCAAGACCACCACTGTAGTAGACCTTAGAGTGACTCCACTTGGATCTTATGGAATCGTACTTGGCATGGATTGGCTTTATGCCCACAGAGCCAAGATGGATTGCCGCCTGAAAAAGATCGAGTGTGAGGATGATCATGGTTCGCCCATAGTTATCACCGGGATTCAGAGGCCCGTGTCTCTTCGTATGATCTCTGCAATGCAGCTCAAGCAGAGCATGCGGAAGGGATGTCAGCTTTTTGCTATCACTATCAGTGACAGAGGAGAAGAGGAGGAAAAAGAAGCATCGCTCAATGACCATCCTATCCTTCAGGGATATTCAGATGTATTTCCTTCAGAGTTACCAGGAATGCCTCCCCGCAGAGAGATTGATTTTCATATAGACCTAGTACCAGGAGCCGAGCCAGTTTCCAGAGCACCTTATAGAATGACCACAAATGAGCTTAATGAACTTAAAATTCAGCTTGAGGAACTTCTTGAGAAGGGTCATATCCATCCTAGCGTATCCCCGTGGGGTGCACCAGTTATCTTCGTTAAGAAGAAGGATGGATCTCTCCGATTGTGTATGGATTACCGGCAGCTAAATAAAGTAACCATCAAGAACCGATATCCCTTGCCCAGAATTGATGATTTATTTGACCAGCTTCAGGGTGCCAAAGTCTTTTCCAAAATAGATCTGAAGTCAGGATACCATCAGTTGAGAATAGTGGAAAGCGATATCCACAAGACCGCATTTCGCACTAGATATGGTCACTATGAGTTTACCATAGTCCCCTTTGGACTTACGAATGCCCCAATAGTTTTTATGAGTCTCATGAATGGGGTGTTCCGTACCTTTCTGGACCGTTTTGTTATTGTGTTCCTCGATGATATATTGATATATTCTCGGAATGAGAAGGAGCATGAGGAGCACCTGAAACAGGTATTGCAGTGTTTGCGAGATAACCAGTTGTTTGGCAGCCTATCGAAGTGTGCTTTCTTTCAATCTGAGGTCAAGTACCTTGGACACGTTATTACCGGTGATGGGATCTCAGTGGACCCATCAAAGATTATGTCTATTATGGATTGGCCAGCGCCTACCAGTGTGACAGAGGTTAGGAGTTTCATGGGTCTAGCAGGATATTACCGACATTTTGTCGAAGGTTTCTCCAGAGTCGCACACCCTATTACCTCTCTTCAGCGTAAAGGGAAGAAATTTGAGTGGACAGAGAAGTGCGAGAAGGCCTTTCAGGAACTCAAGAAGGCACTTACTAGTTCTCCTATCCTTGTTGTACCAGATCCTTCAGCTGATTTCATGGTTTGTACCGATGCTTCCTTAGAGGGTTTAGGGGCAGTTCTTATGCAAGGTGGTAAGGCCATAGTTTTCGAGTCTAGGAAACTTAAGACTCATGAACTTAATTATCCCACTCACGACCTTGAGCTCGCAGCAGTAGTGCATGCACTTGTGAGGTGGAGACACTTCCTTTTAGGACATCACTTTGAGTTGCATTTAGATCATCAGAGTCTTCAGTATATCTTCACTCAGCCGAACCTTAATGCACGTCAGAGGAGATGGATGGAGTTTTTGTGCGAATATGATTTTGACGTTCACTACATCAAGGGAAAGGAAAATGTAGTTGCAGATGCCTTGAGTAGGAGACGTCATGAGGTTTGCACCATATCCATGGGCACAGACTTGAGGGACCGTATACTTCGGCACTTATCTGAGGATGGATGGTATGCAGAGGTTTGTCAGGTGTTACGTTCTCAGGTCACTCTAGAAGGGAAATATGTGGATTATTCCTTGGAGTCCGATGGACTATTACGCCACAAAGGGCGCATTTATGTACCTTCCTCCAGATGGTTGCGAGAGTTCATTGTCTCGGAAGCTCATAGAGCTCCTTATGCTGCGCATCCCGGGGTTAAGAAGTTGCATGCAGACTTGAGGCAGTTGTATCATTGGCCGGGAATGCGGCAGCTCATTGCTGAGATAGTAGCTCGGTGTCTCGAGTGTCAGAGGGTAAAGGCGGAGCACCGCCATCCAGGTGGGTTGCTTCAGTCTCATGCTATACCAGAGTGGAAGTGGGATACTATATCCATGGATTTCATCATTGGTCTCCCTATGTCTTCTCGTCGCCATGATGCTATCTTGGTGACAGTTGACAAGCTGACCAAAGTAGCTCACTTTTCACCAGTTCGTACTACATTCACAACACCTACAGTAGCACAGGTGTTCTTGCGAGACATTGTTAGACTACATGGCGTACCCCGCAAGATTATCTCTGACAGGGATTCTCTTTTCACTTCTACCTTTTGGAAGTCATTACAGGCAGCTATGGGCACAAAGCTCAATTTCAGTACAGCTTATCACCCGGAGACAGATGGTCAGACAAAGAGAGTCAATCAAGTGTTTGAGGATATGCTTCGTATGTACGTCATGGATCATCAGACCCGGTGGGAGGAGTATCTTCCCTTAGTGGAGTTTTCCTATAACAATGGGCATCACACTTCTTTGGGAATGCCACCCTACCAGGCATTATACGGCAGGCCTTGCAGGACGCCCTTGAGTTGGGATCGCATAGAGGATAGAGTTGCTATTGGTCCTGAGTTAGTTCGAGATATGGAACAGCAGGTGGATTTGATTAGGCAGCGTCTCAGAGAGGCTCAGGATAGACAGAAGAAGTATGCCGATGCAAAGAGGATTGACCGTAGTTACTTGGTTGGAGACAGAGTTTTCTTGAGAGTGCGACCGCATAAGAGTCCGATCCGTTACGGAAAGGGTTCTAAGCTCGCACCTCGCTTTGTAGGACCTTTTGAGATTCTAGAGAGGATAGGCCCAGTAGCCTACCGTTTAGCTTTGCCACCTAGCCTGTCACGCATCCACGATGTGTTTCATGTTTCAGTTTTGAGAAAATATATCTATGATGAGTCTCACCTTTTAGATTGGGATGCCTTGCAGGTGGAGTCGGATGGGCAGCTAGCTTTGGAGCCCATTCGCATTTTGGCACGCCGGACATTGGCCCTTCGAGGTCGAGAGCTGGACCAGGTTAGGGTCCAGTGGGATTGTTATGATGAGGTTACGGTTTCATGGGAGGACGCAACACGTATGAGATCAGAGTACCCTCACCTCTTTGATGAACTCCAGGAGGAAGTTCATGCCTAGAGGGGGAGGATGTGAGGCCTCACCTCGACTCAGTTTGACATGAGGTGGATTTTATATTTTAGACTACTATGGATACTTTGTTTTGATGCATTTTGAGATTTAGAACTTTTATGATTTCAGGATATTGGATAACATTGCTATGAATTGATGTTTTACTTACATGCTTTATGAGATAGAACACTACATGATTATTAGAAAGAATGATATTGCAATGATAGATGTCGTTATTGAATTTGCAGGACTTTACTTTGAATATAGAACTATGATGTATGTTTAGTTTATGTGAATTGGGATGAAAATTGTTTATGTGAATTTGCCTTACAAAAGATGTATTCAATCTATGCAGATGAAAATTGTATGCAAGTAATGATGTGCATTGTTGTATTATTGAATTATATTTTATATGAATATTTGGGAGTACTAATGTGTAAATTGAGATGCGCAGGAAATTTACCATGTGACCATGGAAAATTACGGAGAATCAAACCTAGACTTATGTATGTTCGTAAAGCCAGGGTTTGTCTATTTGGAGAGACAACACCCCGTTTGTGTTGTATTTTATTCATATCAGTATATGCTGCATGTGTGTTATGTGTTATTTAAATTTATTGTGTAAAAAAACCTCAAGAGACAATTTCATGTTTATTTTTGTAAAAGTATTTTATTAGTGTCACTTGACACATGTGTGGATGTAAATTTAAATATTTTATCTTGTCTCTTGATGGGAAAGTGTTAATTATTATTAATTTTAAATAAAATAATGTGTTGTCAAAAAGATATTTTGAGAATATAATATTTGGAGAGGTCAACTTATGTTTGACCCGAAAATAAACTTTAGAGGGGTTTAAAATGGGTTAAATGAACACCTAGGGGTAGTTTATTAGGGTTTCCTGAAGCCCATAAGGTATACCTAGGGGTTAGGGGTAATTTTAGGCAAGTTTCTACTTTATTATGATCTTTTTAACGCTTTAAAAGTTGGCTTTTTTGAGTTGAGCGAAAATGGAAAACGGAAGTGAAATCAAATCAAGATTTTTCCCTCTTGGAAGGAAAGTCTTTTTGCATTTTTGCTTTCTTCCTTCTTTTTGTTGATTTTTTTTTAGAATCCTGTGAGAACTCAGAGAGTGAGCTTCTTAAGGAGGATTTTTGGGAATAGCTGGTTAATCACCCACTCTCCATTTTTGGAGACAGAAGAAAAATTTGAAAGAAAAAAAATAATGTTATGGGATAAAGAAATTTATTAAGGAAAATAAAGAATTGTGGATTGGGTAGCTCTTCTTCAGATATCATTATAACCTTTGGGCAGATTAAGGTTGGTTTCATTTTTACTTTTAATGACTTGTTTTTGTTTATTTCTGAAAGTTGTTGAATAAGAAAATCTGTATTCTTGAAAATGAATGTTTGAAAATCTTTTGGTTTTGTTTTATGAATGAATGTGTTTTGGGAGTTTTCTCAAGATCTCTCTTTCTCTTGGGAGAGAAGAGGATCTTGAGGGTGGTAGCAGTGACAGCCCTCGAGTGAGAGACTCTCTTTAGAGAGCGATCACAAGGGATCTTTGTGTGACCCTTGCTGCATGGCCTGTTTGTGCAATGGGGGTCATAAGGAGGGTTATAAGGCTAGAATGCCTTTGGGGGGCATAAGGAATTTATGGGGTTGAGATTTTGATATGTTATTTGTGCCATGAGGTGGCTTCTTGTTATTACATACTTGCAGAATTATCCTCAGGGTATTTGGTCCACTACCACCCTTGAAAGTGTTCACCACCAGAGTGTGGTGCTGTGAAAGCCAGGTTGGGAATGTGTCTGGAATATTTGTATGCTTTGTGTTTCTTTGTGTTTGCCTGTTTGTACCCGTCTAGGAATTGGTTCTCCGAGCTCGGGGGTAGCTACCAGTTAGCCTAGGCTGGGAGGTGAGCACTCCGTGGTCAATTTTGTGTTTTCTATTATGCAGGAAATTCAGAAGAAAGAGGATAGGATTCATGAAAGATATTCAGAAGATTGTATTTGAAGATATTTGAATTCAGTTGCAGATGTATGTTTAAAGTTGTTGTAAATAAATGCCTCAAATTCAAGAGAAAGGAGAAGCAAGTTGAAATTTGTAATAGTAGACTTGAAGTCTTAATGTTGTGACTGTTCAGAGAAATCATTCTGTAAATTTGGTAGAATATTTTAGAGATGTTTTAAAGAAAGAAAAGCTTGTTATTTCTACTTCTGGTTTATAAAAAAAAAGGGGTTTAAATTGTGTTGCATGCAAAAAGCTTCTTGTATTATGGAAAGAAATAAAAGATTTGTTTTTCATTTTGACTTTAATTATATTTCACTTGTGGCAAATAAAAGATTATTGTTGTTGAAAGATTTCTATGTATTTTTTTATAAAAAAAGTTGTTTTAAGTGAATATTCTATTTTTAAAAAAAATATATATATAAATGGGTTTCTTTATTTCCAGAAAAAGTATAATGTATCTTTATAAAATACTTTGAATTGTATTTTTGTTAACATTGATTTAAAAGCTAGTTTTATAAATGAATTTATATATATATATATATATATATATATATATATATATATATATATATATATATATATTTCTATTTTTGATTAAACTTAATGTTATCTTTTTCTTTATTATATTAGTTTAGAATTTTGTATGTAAAATTCTCTTCTAAAAAAAAACCTTATATAAATTTATATTGAAATAAATTTCATTTTTATTTTTACTATGCTTATTTAAGTTATTTATAAATATATATATATATACATATAAATATTATTATGTATTTTAATTAAAAAAATAAATTTTTAAAAAAAATTAAAACGAAGTTTAGGGGTCCCCGCGGGCTCCTCTGTGCGTACGCACAGTGGACGACCGCGCGGCGCCCACTGTGTGCACGCACAGTGGAGCCGCTTGCGGCTCCCACTGTGTGGGCACACAGTGGACGGCCGTGGCCGCCACTGTGTGGCCACACAGTGGTGCCGCCAGCGGCGCCCACTGTGTGGGCACACAGTGGAGCCGCGACGCCCACTGTGCGCTCACATAGTGGCGCGCACGCGGCCGGACCTGTTTTGCTCCTCCGTGACCTGCATTAAAATATAGATGGAATTCATGGTCGCCAAGGGCTTCGGCCCGGCCATGAAGTTTAACAGTTAAAAAAATATAATAATATATAGGGTTTAAAACCCTAACCGAGTGGAGGTTAGGGCAGGTTAATGTTAATTAAAATAATAATTAAAATATTTACCAGTTTAGTTAAATATACATATATATATGTTTCCATAAATACATATGGAAATTATATATATATGTATATAAATGTATGAATTTGAGCATTTTTGTATAAGTAATTAAATTTTAAATATATAAATATATGCATAATCAATTATGTATATATGTATATATTTATTTAATCCTGATTTTAATTTTGGTTAAACTATAAAGAGAAATATAAAAGAATTAAAAAGACTATATAGTCTTAATGGAGGATAAATTAAAATATCTCTCCTAATACTTTTAGTATGATTAATTTAATAAAACTATTAATTAAATATCTTTCGGAGATAAAATTTAAACCAGTAGGTTATTCCGCGATTAGAATATAACTGATTGTCGATGCTTCGTTCGTTTCAGAATGAGCTCGAATTTATTAATGGAATTTTCTCTAGCGCTTGTCGCAAGAGTGTGCTTTTAAATTAAATTAGTATCTTTTTAAAAAAAAATTGTTCCGTTTTTGCCCTAAATTTTGGGCATGACAGTTTTACTCTTTTGACTAATCCATCTGGGTTGGTTGTTAATATCTTGAATCTAAAAGTATGGTATGTGCTTGTTTATGGTATTGATCGATTTTAATGATTTTCCACTTGAAAGACTAGTAAGGAAAATGTTAATGCTTATTATGTAGTACATTTAGTGATTATGACTCTTCTTCTTCTCTCTCTCTAGTAAATTAAAAGGGTTTGGTATGGGTAATCATCTCTCATTTAAGTTTTCTTATTGCAAGAGAAAGGATGATATTTCTTGAGCCCTTGTGTGAGCCTCATAACGTATTTGTGTTTTAGATTGTGAAAGGGATTGGCTTGGGAGTTAATTTTTGGTTAATGATAGAAAATGGTATGCTTGCATTAAAGGGTTCTCCATGTGCTTGGTAGGAGTAAAATAGTTAAATTCCATCTTAAGTAAGGTGCATTAAAATGCGCATAGTGATTTTGTGAAAATTGCTTGATGTGAAAGGAATACCAAAAGAGGACATGTTATAGTAGCTTCAGGAGTGTATTAATGTGTTCCTCAAAAGATGGTTTTATGTGCTTATTCAACTAGTGTGATTTAGGACCTATTAAGAGACGCACCATTTAACTTGCTTTGGATATAGATAATTATCTTATTGTGTTTAAGAAAGAGTAAATGAAATACTTGTTGAATTGTATGCATTAAATGTGTAAAATCTAGTAGATAGCTCTTCATTTACCTCCTTGTCATATTATGAATTTTCAATGTTAGATTTGATGTATTATTGTATTGTATTGTATCACGAATAGTGATTGTCCTCAAGAAGACTTGTATTACAAAAGAAAATTTGGTTGTCTTGAATTCTTGTTCGGAAAACTAGAACATTATAGTGCAACAATAATGATTAGAAATGTCATGTTAGGATGCTTTGGCACCTCCCTAAAAGATAGCAAAATGAAAACCGTGCAACTAAATGATAGAATTATATCCGAGCATATGGTGTGATCTTGAAATTCTTGTGTATTCGTAGGAAATAGTGGATTTTCCAACTCTCTTCCTCCTCTTGCCTAAAATATAGGATTTGTTGTTTTTGAAATACTATTTGGAATGCAGTGGTTTAAGAAGAGATTTTGTTATAACACATATGAAATTGTATGTTTGCTTTCGGCTTCTAATTGAAAGGGGAAAGTTTTTTCGTCTTGGAAAGGGAAATTGCATAGTTAGTAATGTGAATGAAAATGCTTAGGGGAAATTGAGAAAGATATTAGGATGATGTTATTTCTTTGTGTAAATTTGAATTGTTGAGAATTTCAGTACATGTATCTAGAGTAAACCTTATTTAGTGATTCATGTGTAAAGCATAATTAAAACTTCCCTTAAGTACATGTTAGCATAGTGTAAGGTGCTCCCCGTAAATGTGACTAAACCAGTAATGGTGCTATTCTGTGTGTATTGTGAGAAAACCCATACTTGTTTTGTGTGCCCATGGGATGGTGAAGTAATCAACCATGGGGAATATGTTTGCTTTTGAGTATGGGAAACCATACCTAGCTATGTGATGTTGCTTATTTGTTTCTAAACTAAGTGCCAACCCATGGGTTGTTGATAAGTCAGTATGTGAAGGGGTAGTAGTAGAAGCCACCATTCCTTGAATAGTATGAACAGTGTACGAGTAATGTCAACGCAAAGCGACTTTAGCTTCCCTATTCTAAGGAAAAATATAGTTTTGTAATGAAACTGTAACATAGGTAAACTCAATACTTCCCCTTGTGATGAACCGATCTATGAGGTTCATGTGTGCCAGCCTAATTCCTATCCTTTATTTTGAGCATATAGATGACAGTTCTTGAGCATATTGATGGATTTTATTGGAGCGTCTGTTGCGTTGTCTTCATGAGAGGCGTGTTATTTTCTTACATAAGTTGCCAACTGACTAGTGTTGGTAGACTTGTGGGTAGACCTTAGCCATGTATACCTCTGGCTTACGGTGAGTATCCTAAGAGGAACATCACTATGCCGGGTGTGACCGACGCGTGCCTTATCCATGGGGTACACTGCCATGCGGGATACGTCCATTGCGTTCCCTATCCGCTTGGAGTATTGCCATGTCGTGCTGAGACACGATGCGGGATGTAGTAGACATTTCCATGCGGCCTACCGATAGGTATAGGGTAGAGCCATGCCGCGTGACGACGTGATGCAGGGTGATGTCGAGGTGCACACTGCCATGCCATGCGGATGTGTGACTTGGCCACACCGCATGATGAGCTGCTATGATAGCTAGACAATTGTCCCTTCCTTCCTCGTTGGTGGCTAGCTACTAGTCACGTAGTGATGTAATGTGCACTTATGATTTTCTTTTTATTTATTTATTTATTTCCTTGTGGGCCAGCAATTTATTTTACTTTGACCTTGACAGTTTAGCCATGATCTTGCAATCTTGATCTTACTTGATTTGATGTTGCAAATCCGGAAATTATTTTTTTGTCTTATTGTTGAAATTGACAATTATTATCTTTATTATTTTGTACTTTGGTGGCTAAACCGGTTTATCCTTATTGTTTTCGTATGCTGGTCTTGTGTTGCAATGTGAAATTCCTCTCCAAGAATGTAGGAGATGGCTTGGATGAGTGTATATGAGGAAGTAGACGTAGGGAACCTTGAGGATGGAGGTATGTGAGGCTATGAGACAGCTAGGATCCACTACCTACCTATGAGTGGTGACTATCTCTTAGAGGCTAAACACCTTATGCAACAAGAGATATTCACGAGGGACTTGTATGGAAGGTAGCACCGCTATGGTGTACCCTAGCACCATCAAGCCCTTGAGTGAGATGTTGGATATTGTTGATCATGTATTTGTTCTAAGAGCAGGCATAGAGATGTTGATCGTATATGTTACCTTTGACCGAGCATTAGACATGCTCACATGTGGCCTTTTGTGTTGTGCAAACCAATCTTGTGGATGGATATTATGTTCAATCATGGAATAAATGGTATTAACTTGTCACTATGTTATGGGGCATAGTCATTGGAAAGATTCTTGTATGTCTGAAAAGTGTAAACAATTGAGTTCTTACGTTGCTCTTATTTATCGAAAGTTAACTCAGTTGTAGAAATTGATATTTGAAGCTAGTTCTATGCGATAAAGTTTGTGAAAGAGATGAATTGGTGAAAGAAATTGACCTTGAGAGCATATTTTCTTGTCATGTTTGATAAATGAATATGATAACGGTGTCTATATATTAAAAATGCTTAAATTTGGTGTAATAAAAAAAGGGAAAAAGTCTCGTTTCTCTACTATGATTGTGTGTAAATTCTAGAATATTCTAAGATGTGAATGATGTTAGATGCATTTTGTTAATGGATAATGACACTCGTAGAGGATTTATGAATAATGTTCTAAGATGATGACAAAATAGTTGGTTGTGCAAATTGATAATTGTTAATTGAGTTTAAGGGCTAATACGAATTGCATGACTTCCATTTAGCTTTGTGACTTCCAGGAGTAAGTTGGAGCCTAGGGGGGGAGAATGTAATGCCCCTACCCTAGTTGGACTTGTAAAACTCGTTTGACCTTGATTGACTTCCTATGTGGCATTCTTGAATGGTAGGTTAACCATGATGCAATGTGTAGTTTAGATAATATAAATAATTGAGCATACCTATTATTGTGCTCTTGCATTGATTCTTGTGTAAATGTAATTGTTTCCTAACTCTTGTGATAAATCTTGAGCTAACGCCTTCATTGAATATGTATATGTATATGTATGCTTGTGTGATTCATGGGTGCAAGAGATTGCAGGTACAACACTGCCTAGGGCGAGGTTCATCTCCTTCGGGATTCATAGGGTTGAGTAAACCTCCTCCATCATCAGATTTTGGATTTGGGGGTCATAAAACTCTCGTCTTGCCTTAGCCATGGTCAGGTGAGCGTTGTGTGTGGTCCGTAGGATTTTCTTTTCGTTCAGGATGCATGTCGTGTGATTGGTGGACTTCCTCGATTTGCATGCCTTGCATGGGGTAAGTGGAGTTTGTTATCCTAAGTATTTAATTCAATTTAATGTGTGGATGTATGCATTAGTAAATTAGAAATTTAAAATAGGTAGTTTTCTTTTATATGATTAATTGTTAATTTAAAGAGATCGCTTTAATTATAATTGTAGCAAGCTTAAAGTATTTAACTTGAATTAATGTGTTCATTTACACATTAGTAGTTGAGAAAATTAGAATAAATAGATTTCTTTCATGAGATTAGTCATTTATTAAAAAGGTCGCTCTATTATGTTGTAGCGAGTTAATTTAATAGTTAATTTTTTTTTTTAAAATAACGAATTCAATGAGTTATGCGTTTTAGAAAGGAAAGATTTAAAGTCATTTGGGAAATAGAAATAAATTAATCATTTTCGCATTTTGGAAGAAAAAGGGTAAATTTTATTATTTAAAAGAAATTATTTTCTTTTTACTTGTAAAGTTGATATAGTATAAAAGATTGATTTTTAGAAATTTAAATTAATCAAAATGCTCTACCCTGGTCAATAGTTTCGAAATATAATGTAGGCCTAAATTAATATTGAGAAATTAAAATTTAAAACTAAATAAGAGATAGAAGCATGTTAATTTTAATTAGAATAAAATGAGTTAGATTTATTGAGTAGTGGAAAAGAATGATTTCCATGTTCATGTTTTTTTTATTTTCAAAAAAATAAATGCTTAAATTCGAAATTGAAAATTAGGTCAAAAAAGGGGGGTTTCTCATTTAACCTAGTTTTTGAAATATTTTTGGGGGGTTTCTTTCCTTGGGTCATCTTTTTTTGGAAAGAAAAGAGAAGTTTTTGGAAGGGAGATTGGGGATTTTGGACAAAGATGGGGTTTTACAGCAGCAGATTTGGGGGCTCATCATCAAAATTCTTCCCGAAATGCGTATTGAGGTAGGAATCTATTCATCAGTTTGATTAAAGCGTTTATAAAAAAAAAGGGGTTTTGTATGTTTCTTTTCTTGCAATATTGGTTTTCAGATTCTCCATTTTTGTCTATGAGCAAGTTTCATTGTAAAAATGGACTGCAAATATTGTTGGATTGGGTGGTTATTCACCAATCCCTTCTATTTTTTTTGAAACCCATAACATTCTGGAAAAAAAAGAAATGGCTATGACTGTGATAAATGGAAAATGGGGGTTTTTATGTTTTGTTGGGTTATTTTGTTCATGTTACTTCAAAAAAAAAACATTGTTCCCTGGTTGGTTGTTTATTTTGAGCAATCTGGACTGTGATTTTTCTTTCAAAAAATGGGAGATTGCTAGAAAACATATGGACTGTGATTTTCTTCAAAAAAGGGAGAGGTTGCTGGAAAATGCTTTAAATCCCTGTCTAAAACTGTGTGATGTGTATTGGGGATTTGCTATTTTTTTATTATTACTAATTGTATATGCTATAACTATAAAAATAAAATAAAATAAAACAAAAAAAAATTTATTAATAACCTCTTGGCTGGGAGGTAGTAGGTAGCTACTGCTACCAGTTGGTAGCAGTGCTACCAATGGTAGCGAACTACTACCAAATGGTAGCAGTGCTACCAGAGGTAGCGGCCTGCTACCATTTGGTAGCAGCACTACCAATGGCAGCAGCGCTACCAATGGTAGCATGGGCTGCCAAGGGGGGGGCCCACATGGGTGTCCACGTGGGTACCTTCCCTTTTCTTTTTTTTTGAAAATTAAAAAAAGTTTTTTTTATTTATTTATATTTATTTATATTATTTTATATAAATTGTTTAAAAAAGAATATATATATATATAATATATAAAAAAATAAAAATAAAAAAATCAAATTAATAAGTGAATTTAAATTGAGTTTAAGAGATTTAAATTCAGTTTCTTTTATATTATTTAATTTTAAATTCAGTTTCTTTTATATTATTTAATCCCAAATTATTAAATAATATTTGGATTTAGATAATCAACACTTAGTAAATCCATACTTTAACACAAGTTATTAATTTCATATTGATTACGTCAAGTTATTAATTTCATATTGATTACGTCATACTTGGGTTAATACATATTATTAACATGGACTAAGTATTAATGGTGGATTAATGTGAATTTTCAAATAAAAAGTTAATTTAGCAAACCCATAAACTTGATCGACATTAATGGTTAAAACGATATGGTAAACGAATACCTCTACCGGATAATGCCTATGCAGATTTAAATTTCTATAATAGAATTTGGTTATGTAATGGTAAGATTTGATATGCTAGTGTTTGGTTATAAGTCGGTCAAGCCCCTAGTTAGGGTACCGTCAGACAAGAGAATCTAAGTTTGTGTTTTTTTCTTATGGCTCAATTTGATCTGCTTCTAGAAGGGATCACTATGTAATAATCAACCGAGGTAGATGTTATATAGTGGATGTGTTCGCCTAAAGGGCAGAGATGTAATTGACATGAAATCTTATGTAATCCTAACTATATTAAATGCCAGAGGGGTCTTGCAATTGAGAAGACCTGGAGATGTAGCCCTCTAGGGGTGAACTCCGAGATCATATCTGTGTTATGCGATGTTTTAGCTTCCTTTATTTCATACTTTAAGTTATCATGTATGGTTGTATCTTGTATGTGTTTAATGGGAATTAAATGCAGCTAAATCAAAGTGCATAAAATTATTCATCTTGATAAATGTAGTAATCAGGTTCATAAAACATTGTAAATTATGATTATGGAAAAATATTTTGCTTATGTTAATTAAAAGTAGTAATAGTGGAAAGAATCTCGCTAGGTTACCATTATTGTTTTAGCTTGATTTAAGTTGGTAAATTGAACGAATGTGAATGAGTAACAAGGTTAGAATTAATGTCATAATTTCTAAGTTGAAATCTAAAGGATGAACATCATATAGGTATTTACTTTTATCTTCTTAAATGAGTATCGCCATGTTAATCCTACTTCACTATATTTGATGAATTTGTTTAGTTATTTATATTTTAATCTTAACAAATAATCCTCACCAGATTTATTTGATAATTGGGTGAACTCAACTAGCTATCCATATTATATCCCTAATAAAGGAATCTCTTTATGATTGCTAAGATTGTACTAAAAAGGGAAGTATTCGTATAGTTGTTTATATTTTAATCTTAGTAAAAGTATCTCTTCATATTAACTACATTTAACTAAAAAGAGTGCCATGCAACAAGATAGTTATATTCTAATCCTAATGGAAGAACGTCACTATGAACTTATATCTTAATCTTGTAATAATTGAATATCATCTTGCTAACTATACCTTAACTAAAGGGATGAACTCATGTGTTCCTACTTACATTTTCACCTTAATGAATTGAGCTCCTTCTATTAGCATTATTAAAACTTCAATGAATGAACCCTATGGCTACTTACATTTTATCCTCCATAAAAGAACTACGACTCATTAGTTTGTTATGATTGAATTCAAATGAAGGGACCTCACTCTATTAATGGAAGTTTAATCCTTAATGAATGAATCTCATCTTATTAACCATACTTTTAATACTTAAGAAAGATATCAAATGTGGGTGGTTACCTTAAACCCAAATGAATGAATTTCGTTATATTAAACACTTTGAACCTTTTGGGAGGCCTCTTAATGTAATTATGATTTAAAGTGCAATGAGTAAATAACCTCGCAATGGCCTCCTATCCACCCAAAATAAATGAATGCTTCCTAAAATTCTAAGATGTCAAATCATTGAACATATATATAATTATGTCTTATGCGTTATCTCGTAATTAAGATATCCGGCTTATTGGATCAATTGACGCGAGTTGAGTTAGGTGTAAGATTACGTAATCGCGTTGGGAAACTCCTTAGGTCCGTTTAGCCTTCCGCTGTGTTATCTAAGTTTTAGATAACTTCAAAATATCTTAACATTGTATCTAATCGGTAATACTCTTAAATATTATTATAAAAATAAATAAATTTACACTCTATTTGAGTGTCTTTAACTTAAACCCTTAGGGGTTTCCTGGCACGACATTACAACTGCCTTCATTTCATGAATCCATGGCCTACCCAATAGGATGTTGTATGAAAGAGGAAGATCAAGCACCTAAAAAAATAACATCTCTTTCCACAGGTCCTACCTTGATTGGTAATAGTACTAGACCTTTAGAGGTTCTCTTTTCTTCATCATAGGATTTGATTGTTATTTTCTTGGCTGGATCAATGATATTTTCAGAAAAGCTCAGCTGTGTAAGTAAATTATAGGTACAAATATTCAACCCAACTTCTCCATCTATCAAAACACGTTTAACTTAGTGTTTATGGATCATAGCTTCAATGTGCAATGGTTGGTTATGTGGGTGATTTAGTGAGTTGTCATCTTCTTTAGAGAAAGTGAGATAATGAGGAAAAGTCAAGTGACCCACCATAGATTGAAACCGATCAATATCTAAATCTTTTGGGAGATTAATGGTGAGAAAATCTTTGTCCAAGATCTCTTGATGAGTAGAAGATATTTTAAGCAATTCAAAGATGGAGATTTGAGCATTCGTTCTCTTCAATTGTTCGACAATGTTATAACCAGGAGAAAATGATGAAGCCAACTATTTAGATTTAGCCATGGTTGTATCTGTTTGTTTGTTCAAAGAAGTTGGTAGCTTTGATGTTGTTTGAGTAGGATTTGAAGAACTAGATCCTTGGAGAGTAATCTTCCTTTGAGCGTAGGTCACAAAATTTGCAGTTTGTGATTCATTTTGTTTATCTTTGATTATGATCACATTGTAATATTCAGGTTGGGAAGACTTAGTCATGTTGATCACATTGTCATTGTTGGTATAGGTGTAATTGACTTTGGCACCTCCTTTTGATTTTGAGGAATCTCCTTGTTTATAAATAGGTAAGGGATCCTTAAAAGCTTTGTGATCAACATTAGTTGTGTGATTTCTAACAACAATTTTGCCAGCGTCGATGAGGTCTTGAATCTCATTCTTAAGCTTCATGCAGTTGTTTGTGTTATGACCTTTGTTTCGATGGTACTCACAATATTCATTTTCTCTCCACCATTTTTGTTTGACTTCTGGATCATATGGCCTAGAATTGTCTAGTAATGTTATCAAATCATTTGCCAATAAAGTTTTAAAACCAGATTCGTATGATTCTTCCAAAGGAGTGAAATTGCGTTTAGTTTTTGGGAGCCAAGGTTTTTCTTTAAACTAGTCTTTTGATTTCTTCAGAGGATTTTATACTATAGTTTCAGCTGCTTTGAGTGTTTGCACACCACTAGCCAAGTTAAATATCGTGGATTTTGATTTTTCTTTAACAGTGTCTACCACTCCATCATTAACAACATTTTTGTTGTTGTCTTTGCCATATTTCCAAAGACAACAATAGAAATGTGTGTGTGAAAAGTGGATAAGGATCTGCAAGCTATAAGACACAAAACTTCAATTAAGTCATTACATGTATGGCTAGATAGATATAAGCATGAATGTGAAAACCATAACAAATCGATCAATTTCCTTCTAAAATATGTGAGTATAGACTTTCTCTCAGATTTGTATAAGCAATACCAATGACTAGACTACACCAAGATGAAGGATTTAATCTATATGAGCATGAGAATAAGCTAAATGGATGCAAGATTATGCTAGATGGATGAATATTAAGCTATATGAATTCAAGCAATCATAATTGAACTAAATATGCAAAAAGGATAAACTCAGATGCAATAATCTCAAGAAGCATATCTTCAATGACTCTAGAGAAAAAATTATATAATAACAATAAATCTCCAGGGTGTTTTGAATGAGAGATAAAGGATGAATTTATAGAGAATCAAAAGAGAGACCAATAGTCAAGATCGATTAGCAATGAGTGGTTGAGATTACTCTAGAAAAAGCACAATTTAGGATAAATGAAATAATTGAGAGATCAGATTCCAATTATAGCTTGATTGAAATGCATTCATATTATAAGTTCAAGTTTGTATTGGAGATAAAATTCAATTAATTCCATGCGATATCTTTGATTTATTTAAGAAAAAAGTCTTTTGAATGCAACTGAACTTCTTTTCTCAAAAGCTTTAAGTTCCAATTTTAGAGAATGATTAGTAAATCTTTTTAATTGCTTTTCTAATTTCAAGTTATCTCAATTTAGAAGAAGAAATAATATCTCAAGTTTGATTTCTCTTCAATTTAATTCTTTTATTATATTTTTAGTTTAACTCTTGCTTTGCATATTGAGTCCTTTTTTGTAATAAATTAATTCCTTTTTTTATGATTAAATGGAAAATTTATTAATTAATTAAATATGCTAGGATATTTAATAAATTAAATAGGATAATTGATCAAAATGATTTACTTGGAATGATTTAATTAAATAAATAAATATTTAATTAATATAGAATAATTCATTTTCCACGTGACATTTGATGATTAAAGAATTAATTATTTATGTGCTCAAGATTGATTTAATTTCCTTTGGTTAGGACCTTGGTGATGTTGTTGAGATTAGGGGCCCATGGTTTAGGTGACCATTTTTAGGGTATTACAATATTAACTTGTGGCACAATTAGAGGTAAAGTTTCTCATTTAGGTATATGTTGCTTTGGTAGGGTTTGACTTGGTTTTGCATTTGTGGTTGTTCATATAGGTGTATTGAGGATGCTTCCTATAAGAGTGGAGTACTTTTTTGCGTGATCATATATTTTTCTAAAGATGGTACATATGGTATACTTGTTGTAAATATAGATATGTTTTGTATGACCAATTATTTATTTGTTTGAGGAACACTTGATGTGTTGGGTTGAAATGTACTCACTAGTGTTCATGCCATCATTGTTGGTATCACTGTTGTATATAGATCTATCTAAGGTATTGATGATACCATATTGAACAAAGGTTTATTTCATTGCTCAAACATAGGTTTTGGGGGAATTTATAAAGTTAAATTATTACATGTTTCTTTCCCCAAAAGTGCCTTTGTGGTCCCTTGTTCTCAAATAGGATCTATTTACACTGGTTAAGAGATAGGTTTTGTTTGTTCATGTGCATCAAGTGGTAATTTATTCATCCAAAAAGGATTGATGTTTAAAATTTGACACAAGTTTCTCTTTAAGACTATTTAAATACCTCATATGATCCTTAAAGATCAATTCATCCAAATTTTTGATAACCCTAGGATCATTTATTTCCTCATCAATTTCCTTTTGAGAAACATTTGTAAAAGAGAGATGACTCCCATGTGAGGATTCTGAATCTGAAGATGAGTTTGATTGTATGTGAGTGTGCCTCTTGTTGAAAGTTTGAGGGTGATCCAGGTCAAACATAGTTCCAAAACCTGGATGAGAGACTAGTTGAACATTTGATGATGACCCTTGTTGAATGTGACTATGAATTGATTGATTTAGATAAAAAACTTGGTGGCACATTTGTTGATGGTGTTGGTGGAACACTACCATACCTAGTTTCATTGGTACAAAAACTGGTTCAAAATTTGGTGGTGGCCCTAATTGAACCATACCATATTCTGGTTGTGTTTGTAGGTGGACCCACATATGGATTAACTCTTGGTTGCATGTTATTTCCTTGTCATTGCGTTGGATTGAATTGTCATTGTCTTGGATCAAAATATGATTGTGTGTCATTCATTGGACCAAACATGGGTTGATATGATGAACCTGTTAGGATTGCCATAGATACTAAGAGGGGGGGTGAATCAGTATCTAACCGGTGATAAGATTTTCTTAACTTAAAACATGTAGAGCATATTAATACTGTGTACCAGTAAACAAAAAGTAATGCAATAAATAGAGATAAAAACAACCACATGAAAAACATACTATAACACAATATTTTAACGAGGAGACCCGGTGTGGGAAAAAACTTAGTGGGATTTGTGACCCACAATATTCACTTACTAGCCAATAAGAGAATATTACTGCTACAAGAGGGGCCTACACATGCAAGAAGGCCAAGTGCCTAGAGCTCACTGCTCAATTACAAAATGGGAAGTCTCACTGACTTACAAATGGATTATACAAATCCAATGTCTTGTACTGCTTCAAAATAGCATCTACTAAGCTAGATCCAGTACTGATTTATAGCTCTTCTTCTTACATAAACCCTTAACGTATAATTCGCATAATAGGTTTGCCTTATTTCACCTAATTACATTCCTCTATCCTTACATAATTGTTCTACAATGATATCTCTTATATAAGAGTCATTTTACAACTTGCCAAGTTGGCTTACAATGATTTTTCAATAATAAATAAAATATATTAACAACAAAATTCCTGTCGGCTTTTGTGTCAGTATGCTTCCTTTCACTACCGATGTCAGTGGTTTGTGTGCCGGTGTAGAATCTGATCTTGCTAGTACCGGTGGAATGCCTTGCCGGTGTCATAGGATTGTAAGGTTGCCATCAATGACAAAACCTTCAATCATCTACAATGTCTCATTGGAGTGTGCATTTGCCAACAATCTCCCCCTTTGGCATTGATGGCAACACTCATGAGAAAATTCAAAAAGTGTAGTCCAAAAATATGTTACCAAAAATGTGTGAACTAAAATTGTGTGAACTCCCCCTGAGCAGATGAGTCCTGATTATTTTTTCATACCACTACTCCCCCTTTGGCATCAATGACAAAGGTTGTCAAAGTTTCAATAGAGTATGGTTTCTTGTCTCAACCTTGTAACCGGGTGGTTACAATTTGAAAAAGATCCACGAAAACCAAATTTAGGCTTTCAAGAAACTTGTTACTGTCTTTTATTGCTACCTCTGTTATTTGAATTGTACTGGTGAGGTGTTGCATTTTCTCTGCCGGTGTTTTCTGTCCTTGAACTAATGCATCTGATATTTCTTTCCTTAAACATGCGAGGTAGTCCAACTTTGGACTTAATCTCCATTTTAGATCCTTAGCCTTACTTTTTATTTTCTCCTTTTCTCTTTCTAGCTTTAGTAACACTTCCTCAAAACCTGTTATCTTTTTCTTAAAAAATGAGAATGAATCAGATGAATTAATAAAATTGTCAGCTAGCTTATTAATTTCCTCTTGTATCTTGCTCATTTTCTTGTCTATGTCAAGTGTCAAAAAGTTTGTCTTACAAATGTCTCTATACAAAGTTTTGAACTCCTTAAGTGTGTTGCACAATTCTGGTAGAAGTGTGTCAAACTGCCTTGTACACTTCTTTATTTGTTCCTCAAAGAATTTTTGTTTTTATTTTTCTAAACTCTCTTTGAATGATTCTTCCTTTATTTGCTCAATTGTCACTGTGTTTTCAGTAATATATTTAGACAAAGTGTTGAGTTGACTCAAAGAATCTTTGTTATCTACAATGCATTTTGGAGCTATCATCTTCAAAATTGGAACTGTGTCATCTATAGCTTTATATGTATGTGAACTACAATCTGTTATTTTCTTTATAGAATCTAAAAGAACTTCAGTTACATTTGTTGATTTAGATCCTGCAGTTGAGGAGCAAACATTCTGAATTCCACCAGTGGGAGCAATATCCTTGCTTGTAGTGACCTCTGGTAGGTCAGCCTGTGTTTCCATTTCCTTAAGCAATGGTTTGTTTTTCTCAGTAGTTGTCGGTGGCACTGATTCTGTATTAACCTTTTTCCTTTGCTGGAGCCTATTGCTCTGTTTGTTGTTCTATTTTCCCATCTGTCAGTTTACCTTCAATGTTATCTGTGTTATCAGTTACCAATGGCTCACTAGCCATATATGTCTTACCATTTGTGTCCTTATCTATCATAATGTTGACTTTCCGAGTATCAACATCAACTGTGTATAGTACATTAGAGTTAGGATTTGTATCCTCTTGTGATACATCCATACTCTCATCAGCTGGTTGATCTTCAGTTGTTGTTACCGATGGAGTAACCTGGGGTGGTGGGGATAAATTATCTCTTATTTTGATTCTTGGGGGTCCACCAACCTTTCCTTTTCCCTTATCCTTGTCTTTCTGATATACCTTGATTGGTTTAGGGTTTCTATACTCTTCCTATTTTTCCTTCTCAACAAGGAATATATCCCATGCATTTTTCAGTTTCCTCTACAACCTCATTTACTCTTCCAACCATTAGTGCAATATGTCAGTGTGCAGTAGAGAATACTAACCGGTTAGCCTCTGCAATTACATCGTCTATTTATTTTAGAGAGTTAACTAGGTAGACAACAAGTAGTTTCTCAATCTTTATTTTCTTGTCAAGCTCTATAACAGCTTGCCTTCTAACTTCAAGTCTCTTAAATAGTTCTACCGGTACTTCATCTACAATTTGCATCAAAAATTTCTTGTAGATATCTAAGTGTATAATTACACTATTTTCAACTTTCTCCTTGTCATCAATTGATAATGTATCATATAGTTTGTTAATGTTCTTAAGCTATCCTTCCTCTATTATTTCATCCAACAATTTGTTAATTGGAGCAATATTTTGTTGAGTCCTTTTCTTTGGTGTCAACTTTTTCTTCTTAGGAGGAGACTTCTTGACTGGGGGCCTCATTACCTGTTGTTTTTGCTTGGTTCTTCTAGGTGAAGGTTCCCTTTTCCTTACAAATCTTTTAAATGCTGTAGACATATCACTCTCTGAAGAAGTTGCTACCAGTGAAAGGTGAGTTTCTGGTTGTTGTTCTTGTAACTCATCTTCAGTGATACCGGTTTGTTTCAGTACATCTTTTATAGCCTTAACCTACCTCAAACCTCTCCTCACTGTTGCTTCTACTTTCTTCACTCTATTTTTGGATTGAATTTGTTTTTCAATGGTTTCAGCACTACTGAATACCTCTTCGTTAGGTTCATTTGGTGCTTCCAGAAGGGCTTTAGCATATGTTTCAATGATGTGATCATCTATCTCATAACCCATTTTAGTAACCCAAATTGTTCTTGGGGTAACTGCTTCCATCAGATCTCATCCTTCTTGATGACAAAACATATCTCGTCCTTGTATTTATTTACAATTTTCTATGATAGTCTAACTCTAGCATTCATCTGGGCCTTCAATGCTAGAAAATACTCATTGATATTCTTTTCTTTGTTTTCACCCATATTGTTCAATAGGTCAGATAACTGTTTCCCTACTAGTATGTCAAATCCAAGGTTCTTGTTACGTATACCGGGCACCTGTTTGGTTATATGTAGCATTAAGCAAACAAGTAAGTTACCAAATCTGAATGTCCCTTTCTTATCCTTCTTGATTTTTCCCAGATTGTCAATCAATTCATCCTTTAACCATTCACATACATCAATTTTCACATTATCTTTAACCATATCATGAGCACTTTGTATGCATAAGATGGAAATTGAATTTAGTCTATTTGCATGTGTTGTTTTGTAGCCTAGAGTCATGCTAATGAATCTCACATTTATGTTAGTTACATCATTCATCCAAAAAGACCTTTTGTCAGATGTTGCACCTGTTAGGTTCATTACCAGGCCATTTGAGACCTTCTTTGTTTTGTTTGGTCTGTTACCGATGGAAGGTAACCCTGTTATAGCTTTCACAGCTTCCTTAGTGATTTTAATAACTGAATCTAGCCAAAAGAAAGCACCATGTACCCTACTCAATACTATCCTAATAACTTCCTTAGGGAAATCTGGAATGCTGAGGATTTTAGTGAATCCTAGGGTTTCAATAATTTTGTGTTCAAGTTTCACATTACCAAAATCATCACATATGATAGTTTTGTACATGTTCTTGATTTCCTCATCTCCTAATTCTTCTATGTGGAAATGGATGTATATTCTAGGGTCTTCAGCAAAAACAACTCCTTTGGGGATTTGGGAAAATGCACCAACATTATCATTCTTTTTAGCTATCGCGAGAACTAGTTGAAATATGGGCCTAGGGAATTTTATTACCTTGACTACAGTAGGGTTTGCTATGAATTCAGGTACAGAAGAGGATGCCATGATTATAAATACCTTTTTCTGCCTTTGGAAAGATTGATTGCTGAAATGCTTTGCCTCTTTGCTCAAAAACACTAATTTATAATGTCAGTCTACCAACTACCACATTTAATGCTTGCCGGTGAAGTAATCACTTAACTTTATCTGCCGGTATAGAAGTAATTTCAACTTCTTGCCATCAACCGAGGGAGTAATAGCATATTTCTCATTTGAATGCTAAACCCTCAAAACAATTTTCTTCAATTAGATGAAGCAACTCCTGTTGGTGGAGTGCTACTCTATTCTACAGGTGGAGTTTTGCTTGGTTCTACCAGTGGAGGAGTATTCCCAACACCATTTAGGTCTGACTTTCTAATCCATTGTTTTGAGAATTCTCACTTAACTTCTTCAACTTTTTCTTTTACTTTCAAACTAGAACCTTTGTTGTCTGCCGGTGGTGCCTTACTTCTGCAGAATTTTGCATATGTCCAATCTTGTTACAAGCATAACAAGTCACATTATTTTTTTGAATAGCTTTTCCATAACTTATGTCGGTTTCTATTCTGCATTGGTTAGATAAGTGTTCAAATCTCCTACAAACATAACATCTCACATTCATTCTGCAGTTCTCAGAATTATGACCAACTTTGTTGCATTTTGAACATTGACCAGTGGGTGTATTGGTATTATGATAATTTCTACATCTACATTGATTTTCTCTATGACCATACTTGTTATAGTTAAAGAATTTGCCATTAAATTTATAAGCAATAGGTTGTCTTACCGGTTTGCCATGATCCTATGTGTTTGTAGTACCAGAGCTTTCTCCAACTTCAAAGCCAATTCCACAAGTGTCACCTTTAGGTTTTTTATTCTTTAGCAAGTTACCAAGTTCTTTTGAGCTTTTCTTGAATTTCTCTATATGCTGATTTGCAGTATCTAGTTCTCTTTCTAAGACTTCTTTCTACCTCATCAGTTCATTTGAGTCATTCTATGTGTGCATCAGATCTGTCTTCAACAAATCATTTTCATAACTGAGTCTTGCTTTTTCATTTGCAACATCACTCAGTCTTCGTCATTCTTCTTTCTATCTTCAATTTCTTTACAAAATCTCATAGTCATATCCTACATCTCATTCTTTGCTGTCATGTTTTCTTGTTTTAGCTTATTCATCAGATCACTAAGAGTTTCCTTTTCATCATTCTCATTTTGCATCTTTTCACAAAGTTCTCTTCTCTTGTTTCTTGAAATAGTAATATTTTCTTGAAGTGCTTGAATGATATCCTGAGCAGCTTTTAGACCATCTTCAAGTTTGATATTTTTCAATTTTCTACATTATAGTCCGAGAGGGCTCCTTCTAGTTGCTTCATCAAGTTTTCCATTTCTACTAGTGTCAAGATCTTCCTCAAGCTATTAGGCTTCTGAAATTAAAGGACCAGGCTCTGATAGAAATTGTTAGGATTCCCACAGATACTAAGAGAGGGGGGGGGTGAATTAGTATCTAACCGGTGATAAGATTTTCTTAACTTAAAACATGTAGAGCATATTAATACTGTGTACCGGTAAACAGAAAGTAATGCAATAAATAGAGATAAAAACAACCACATGAAAAACACACCATAACACAATATTTTAATGAGTAAACCTAGTGTGGGAAAAACCTCGGTGGAATTTGTGACCCACAATATTCACTTACTGGCCAATAAGAAAATATTACTGCTGCAAGAGGGGCCTGCACATGCAGGAAGGCCAAGTGCCTAGAGCTCATTGCTCAATTATAAAATGGGAAGTCTCACTGACTTACAAATGGATTATACAAATCCAATGTCTTGTACTTCTTCAAAATAGCATCTATTATGCCAGATCCAGTACCAGTTTATAGCTCTGCTTCTTACATAAACCCTTAACATATAATTCGCATAATAGGTCTACCTTATTTTGCCTAATTACATTCCTCTATCCTTACATAATTGTTCTACAATGATCTCTCTTATATAAGAGTCATTTTTAAACTTGCCAAGTTGGCTTACAATGATTTTTCAATAATAAACAAAATATATTAACAACAAAATTCCTGTCGGCTTCTGTGTCGGTATGCTTCCTTTCACTGTCGGTGCCAGTGGTCTGTGTGCCGGTGTAGAGTTTGATCTTGCTAGTGCTAGTGGAATGCCTTGTTGGTGTCATAGGATTGTAAGGTTTCTATCAATGACAAAACCTTCAATCACCTACAATGTCTCATTGGAGTGTGCATTTGCCAACAAAACCTTGTTATCTCCTAGAAGTTTGGGATCTTGTTTCAACCATTGCACAATTGTATGTTTTTGGATTTTCAAAGTGTACAGATGGAGTGAAATGCAGCTAAGAGAGTGACAAATGTGATGCTAAAATATGAAGGATAAATGCAACTAAAAAATGCAACCTATGTTTTTGACATTTTTGGAGATGCAATTTAGGGATGACAAATGCAAACTATGTTTTTGGGTTTTTGAGATTTTGAAAACCTTAGCAATACAAATCTAGAGACATAACCTTTAGAGACTAAAATGAATTTAAGACCTTAAATGACCAAAGGGAAAGAAATATGTACAAAAGAAAAAAGTTGTGCCCATCACTGGATTGATTAGCTAGGTTTTTGACTTGATAATGGTGATTAAGAGATAAAGTTTTGACAAGGTCTAGACTACTTAATAGTTACCTAGGATTTGATATTTAGACTCGATCTTTGGGATCTCCAGAACCTAATTTTCGGATCTCCAAAACCTAATTTTCGGAATCAAAGTGCAAGATGTGCACTACAAATTTGCAATGAAAAAAATTGAGATTGGACTCAACAATGAACTAGATTTGAGGCAATACAATAATGAACTTAAGAGCTAAGAAAGAAAATGATTATGCAAGGTTTTACCTAAAATAACACCTATGTTTTGATAGGCAAATTTTAAATGAGATACCAAAGTTTCTAATATTTTTGGCCTCCCATGTTTTTGAAATTTGAATGTTTTGAGACAATTTTGACACAGATTTGTTGTGACAGTCATATTTGGATAGTTGTTTGAGACTTGAGTGAGTTGTACTTTGATTGGAAAATTTGTTTTAATAGTCAAATAAGACACTTTAGACAAAATGGTTGTTTGACACTAAAACAATAGAGTAAGATTTGAGGGGCCCAAATTAGCCCATGTTCTAATTCACTGGTCTTAACAATTTGAAAAAAAATTGCAAACATTTACAACATAGGGTGGAAATGTCTGATACTTGTTGAGGCCCTCACATATAATACCACAAACACTATAGATAAATAGAGAGTAGTTGGTGCTCACTCCCCCAACATGACACTAACACACCATTTCTCTTACCTTGAAGGTTCAAAAACCTTGCAATTGAGGAATGTTTTGTCTCACAATGAAGGGTACATGGAGGGTATATTTGGGGTATGATGCACAATCCTTGAATAAAAAAATAGGGTATTTGGGCTGCTAAAATAATTGGTTCATAGTGTAGGAACTTTGGGGACTTGATGTCTATACATGTGGTAGTGACTCACTTAAGATCCTACCCCAACCTTATAAAAGGTGTTTGATATACATCACATGAATGTGGGTATTGGGAAATTGTTGCTATAGATAAACACCATTAAGTATATTTAGCTTTAATCTAAGCCATTTATATAGTAGATCGAAGAAATGCAAAACTTAGAGTTGTCTCTTGGGGTGAGTACTTTTTCCCACCAAGGCAGGCTCTATTCTACAAAAGAAAAAGTTAGGTGTTGTTGTCGCTTTTCTCTTACACCTAACAAAGACCCAAAAAAGGGGAGAGGATACTAAGAATAACATTACGACCATTCGGATGAGCATTATACACATTCTTAGTAATCCTCCAATATTCTTCACTGATGCATCTCAAATGACATTCCATCCGGTTCTTCTAGAGAGTGTAATTCTTTCCATCAAATCATAGACTGTCCTTGTTAGAAGAAAAGGTTGTCATCTCACATCTCCTCAAGCGATCAATCTTATTCTGGAGGATCTAGCTCTGATACCAATTGTTGGCAAAAATGCAGCAAACTAAGAGGGGGGTGAATCAGTTTACCCTCAAACTCTACACAACTAAAACTTAAATTCAGATGTGATAACAAATAGTGAAAGCATGAATCAATACCACATCAATAACACACATAACACCAATATTTTTGACATGGAAAACTCGGTTAAGGGAAAAACCATGGTGGGAACCTACCCACAATAATATCTTGTTACGAGTAAGTGAAAATATTACAATGGAGAATGCACATGCATTCATGAACACTAGCTAGAGATCATTGCTCCAATCACAAAACAAGAAGGGCTACAACCCTTGGGAAGGCTCACTACCTTACATAAACATTTAGATTACATCTAGAGGATCCTAAACTCATGAAATAGCATCTCCATAGGCTTGGTTACAATTTTGGTTAAACACAGTGTGATCTTCTTTGCCACACACTTCTCTTCATAATTTTTCTCACTTCTCCTTTGCTATTAAAGGACCAAATCAATATTATCACATGCAAATACACTTCTCATATGAATATTACATATATTTATACAAATCATAAACCAATATTTCAAGGTCAGCTAAATCCTTAATATAAATTACAAAACAATAACATCACATACTACAACAATACCTGCGGACTAAAACAATGTTGGCTAAGACATAATCTAGACCTAATCCAATACTGCACACAAGAAACACCTCCAATAATTATGCCTCGAACATCTGCAACACGCTACAATCAAAATGAATGTCACTTAACATGAAGAACACCACCGGATCAAGAAAATGATCAACAATGTGCACAACAATCAATGTAGACCATCAACATAGCTAGATCACGATCTAGAAACATCTACAAGCAATGTGAATTACCACAGCAACACCCGCAACATCACCACTTACTAGAATCTACATCATTATTATATTTAACCTCAAGAGAACCAACTAAACTGAGTGTCAAACTGAAAGATTCTCTTGTGGAATTACAAATCGCAAACCATCTGAATTGAGGACACATATGAACATCCCAAACACTCTACCAAATACACAAACCAAGATATTACAATTCTGGAGCAATGCAGAGTAGAATCTTGAATACGGAATACCATGAACAACTAAAAAAACAACCTCAATACTGGATCACACAACATGATCAAATCACCATGTGAACCTCTAAAACTTCTACTGAATCAACTAGAGATACTTAACTCAAAACCCATTAAACTGCAACAACTCATATGCAACACATTGGCCAAAACAACTCATCCAATCTAACTGCAACAATGGAACATAGGAATATGTTGACATCAATGACAACACATCATTCCAGCAAACTTCTTAACAATATCCAACAATCTCCCCCTTTGGCATTGATGGCAACACATGGATGTGAAAAACAATCAATGCAACTTGAAAGAAATCAACAATCAACAATCTCCCATAATTCTAAATAATCTCTCCCCGAGATTAGCACATAATATATGAATTTTTTACACGCTTCTCTCCCCCTTTAACATCAATGCAAAAGGAACATACAGCATAAATCGTGATTCTCTTACCCTTTACCAGATAATTTCTCCCCCTTTGATATAAAAGCAATTTTGAACAACACACAAACTACTCCCCCTTTGATATAAAAGCAATTTTGAACAACACACAAACTACTCCACCTAAGTAGCAGTCGTGCTCATAAATCCGGATCACAAGATATCTCTATGAAGTACATCAGACTAATGCAACTCCATGCATCTTAGTTCTCATCAGGACGTGCAATCACCCCTAGATTCTCTCTGATATACTCAAAAGTATCCTTAGGAAAAGGCTACATGAAGATATATGCGATATGTTCCTTTGTAGATACATACTCCAATCTGATTTCCATCTCATTCACCTTCTCTCTCAAGAAATGAAACTTGATTGATATATGCTTAGTCTTTGAATGCAACACCAAATTATTAGAAATGTTAATAGTACTTTAATTGTCATAGTATATAGTTGTAGGCTCATCAAAAATAAATCTTATATCCTTTAACATCTACTTCATCCAAATCACCCGAGTACAATTGCTAGCAGCAACAATGTATTTAGCTTCTTCAATAGACAAAGATATAGCATTCTACTTCTTACTCATCCATGAAACCAATCTCTTACCCAAGAAAAATGCACCACCCCTAGTACTCTTTCTGTCATCAACATCACCTGCCCAATCAGCATTAGTAAAAGCACTCAAAGTAAAGTCATCATCTCTAGGATACCAAAAACCAAAGTCAACTGTCCCTTTTAAATATTGGAAAAATTCTCTTAACAACAACAACATGAGATTCCTTAGGATCAGCTTGAAATCTAGCAACAAGACAAACAACATTCATAATATCTGGTCTAGTTTGATTCAAATACAACAATCCACCAGTCATAGATTTGTATATAGTTTGATTTTATTTTGAAGAATCATCATCCTTTGTCAACTTACATCTGATCACTATAGGTGTACCAACAATCTTTGCATCATCTAAACCAAACTTCTTCAACAATTCCTTTAGATACTTAGACCGATATATGAAAACACCTTTATCCAACTAAGTAATTTACAATCCCAAAAATAATTTCATCTTACCAATCATAGACATCTCAAACTCTTTCTTCATATCATCAACAAACTTATTACACAAACCATGATTTCCACCAAAAATAATACCATCTACAAAAACTTCAACAATCAAGATATTGTCATTATTAATCTTGAAGTACAGATTACTATCAACAATACATTTAATAAATTCAAGATTCATCAAATACTTATCTAATATGGCATACCAAGCTCTTGGGTCTTGCTTTCAATCCATATAGTGCTTTCTTCAACCTACAAACTATATCTTTATGATTTGTCAACTAAAAACCATTCAGTTGCTCAATGTAGACTTCTTCTTCCAGCTCACCATTAAGAAAGGTTGACTTGACATCCATCTAATACACTTTGAAATCTTTGTAAGTAACATAAGCAAGAAATAATCTAATAGATTCAATTCTAGCTACCAGAGCAAAAGTCTCCTCAAAGTCAATACCTTCCATCTGAGAATAACCCTTGCAAACAAGTCTTTCTTTATTCTTAACAATTTCACCTTGCTCATTCAATTTATTCTGAAACACCCATTTAGTTCCAATTACATTCTTATCCTTAGGTCTGGGAACAAGAATCCATGTATTATTCTTTTGAATGTGATTCAATTCTTCTTCCATTGCTTTAACCCAATTTTCATCTTTACAAGCTTCGGCAACATCCTTAGGTTCAATCTTTGAAATAAAGCAACACTCTTCAACAATTCTTCTCCTAGTCATCACACCTCTATTCTTATCTCCTATGATCTGATTTTATGAATGATTTAACCTTACATACCTGGGAGTCTTAGGATTTTCAAGATTTTCAAACTTGACCTCATTCTTTTGCACTAGCACTTGCACCTTCACCTTCATTCTTAGGCTTTTTGGACCAATCAAAATTTGATTCTAGGTCTGCACTTGCTTTCCTTTATTTGCACTAGCATCCTAATCATCTAAATCACATCCGTAAGATCTGATTTGTCTCTCATTCCCTTCATCAACCTTCACATTAGCACTTTCAACTATCTTCCTTAATCTTTTGTTATAACATAGGTAGGCTTTACTCTTAGTAGAATAACCAAGAAAGATTCCTTCATCAATTCTAGCATCAACTTAGCTAGATCTTCATCTCTTCTGATATAACATTTGCTATCAAAATTTCTGAAATATCCAATTGTAGGAACATGACCAAAATATAACTCATAAGGAGTCTTACCAGTATCATCTTTGATATGCACCCAATTAAAAGTATATTCCACAGTACCCACAACTTCTCTCTAGTAGATATGCAAAACATTTCCTTCAATCATCATGGTTCTAGTAGCATCCTAAATTTTCTTGTTCTTCCTCTCCATAATACCATTCTATTGAGGGGTCCATGGAGCAGATAGTTGTCTCTTCACCTCATTCTCTTCACAAAATGAATTGAGCTCACCAATAGTACTTTAACCACCTTTGTCAAATCTTAGACACTTCAGCTTTAATCTAGTCTCTGTCTCAACCATATCTTTAAAAATATCAAACTTCTCCAAGGGTTCAAACTTCTCCCTTAAGAAAGTAACCCACATCATCCTTGAATAGTCATCAATTAGCAAAATGAAATACCTATCACCCTGCAAGATTCTTACTCTAGAGGGACCACACAAAATAGTATACACAAGATCCAATATTACATTATATGTATACTATTTTCTTTTGAAAGAAACTCTTGTTTGCTTCCCTAACTAACATTCCTTACATACTAGATTAGAAGGCTTTACAATCTTAGGCAGATTTCTCACTACTTGAGTAGAACTTATCGTAATCATGCAATCAAAATTGACATGACACATCCTTCTATGCCATAACCAACTTTCATCAACCTGAGCAATCAAACAAATTTTACCACAAACATTCAAGTGAAATATATTACCTTTAGTCTTTGTACCTGATGCAATCTCTATTCTGGAGCTACTCAAGATCTTACATTTTTTATTCTTGAATTGCAAGTCATATCTCTTATCAACCATCTATTCAACATTCAAAAGATTATGCTTTAGACATTCAACATACAAGACATCATCAGTGTTATTCTTACTATCAAGATAAATATAACCTCTACCACATATTATACCAACTTTGTCATCTCCAAATCTTACTACACTACCATTATATTTTTCCATACTCACAAAATTACTCTTAGCACCTACCATATGATGAGAGAAACCACTATCAATAACCCATTTATATTTCTCTTCAACCTTAATAGCTAAAGCTTTCTCTTCATTAATGTAGCTAGTAGAATCAGCAATCACCAAATCATCTTCCTTGATAGCAATGAACACCCACTCATCTCCTGAATTTCCTTTCCCAGAATCATCATCAATCACACCTTCATCAATAGAAAAGTAACACTTCTTCTAATATTTATACTTATATGGCTTCAATTGCTTCTTAGAAACTCTTTTCGGACACCTTGAGGCAAAATGTCCTATCTTATTGCATGAAAAACATTTAAGAGGCAACTTTCCTTCATACTTACCAGCACCCTTAGGTAATATTTTGGCAATCAGGGCTTCAATCTCTTCAAGCTCTCTTTATTCTTCTTCAATCTCTCTCATCTCCTTCTCATATCTAGATACCCTTGTAGAACTTTCTCCTGGATCATATTTCTTCTTCCCAAATACAATTGTTTTAAATACATATTCAAATTTAAGAGGGACTTCTCCAAACTCACTCAGCTTAAAAGCAACAAGCTTACCAATCAACATATCTCTAGTCACATCTGTCACATTCTGGATATCCTCAATAGCAACAACCTTATGCTTGTAAGAAGGAGGCAAGGATCTCTATTTTTTAGCTATAATCTCATATTCTTCCAACACTCCACTGGCACATCTGATGTTGAACACTAGCTCATTCACTTTCTACATAAAGGAGGTAATGTTCTCATCTTTTCCCATCTTTAACATTTCATACTTTCCTTTCAAGCTCTGCAACTTAGCAAATTTCAAATGGATTTTACCCTCATAAAAAGTCTCTAGCTTCTTCCATAACTCAAGAGAAGTTTGCAAATCCATCACATTAGTCATCTCAAAATTAGACAAGGAACTCAACAATGCTTCCTTAGCTCTAATATTGAATTCAACTTCCTTAATCTCATGTAGAGTAGTAGGACCATTATGAGGAGAACTATACACATTGTTAGTAATCTTCCAATAGTATTCGTTGATGCATCTCAAATGACATTCCATCAAATCTCACACTATCCTTCTTAAAAGAAAAGGTTGTCATCTCGAATCTCCTCAAGTTATCAAGCTTCTTCTAGAGGATATAGGTCTTATACCAATTGTTGGAAATAATGCAACAAACTGAGAGGGGGGGAGTGCCCTCAAAATCTACACAACTCAAATTTAAATTCAGATTTGATAATAAATAGTGAAAGCATGAATCGACACCACATCAATACACACATAACACCAAGATTTTTAATATGGAAAACCTAGTTAAGGGAAAAACCACTGTGGGAACCTAGCCACAATGAGCTAATACCTTGTTATGAGTAAGTGAAAATATTACAATAGGGAATGTACATGCATTCAAGCACACTGCATAGAGCTCACTACTCAAATCATAAAACAAGAAGGGATACAACCCTTAGGAAGGCTCACTGCCTTACATAAACATTATGATTATATCTGGAGGATGATAAACTAATGAAATAACATCTCTATATGCCTGGTTATAGTTTTAGTTAAGCATAGTCTAATCTACTCTACGACACACTTCTCTTCACACTTCTTTGCACTTCTCCTCTACTACTAAAAGATCAAATCAATATTTGCATACACAGATACACCTCTCATATGAATATTACATATATTTATACGAATCATCAACCTATATTTCAAGGTCGGCTAAACCCTCAATATAAATTACAAAACAATGACCTCACACAGTACAACAATACATGTAGACTAGAAAAAAGTCATCCAAGACATAGTTTGGACCTAAACCAATACCGCACGCATTAAACACCTCCAATAATTATGCCTTGAACATCTACAACATGCTACAATCAACATGAATACCACATAACACAAAGAACACCACTGGATCAAGAAAATTATCAACAATGCACACAATGATCAACGCGGACCATCAAAATGGATAGAACATGATCTAGAAACATCCACAAGCAACGTGAATCACCACAACATCAACACTTACTAGAATCTCCATCATCATTATATCGAACCTCAAGAGAACCAACTAAACTAATTGTCAAACTGAAAGATTCAATTGCATACTTCCAAATCATTAACCATCTAAATTGAAGACAAATATGAACTTCCCAAACACTCTGCCAAATCTGCAAACCAAGATATTACAATTCTAGAGCAATGTAGAGCAGAATCCTGAATACTAAATAACATGAACAACTAAAAAACAACCTCAATACCGAATCACACAACCTGATCAAATCACCATGCGAACCTCTGAAACTTGTGATGAATCAACTAGAGATACTTAACTCAAAACTCATTAAACTACAACAACTCATTTGCAACACACTAGCCAAACCAACTCATCCAATTTGTCTGCAACACTGGAATACAAGAATATTTTGACATCAATGACAACACATCATTAAAGAAAACTTCTCAAAAATATCCAACACAAATATCATGAAAACTTAACCTAATCACACCAAAAATGCTATCAAAACAAATGCATAACAAAGTAAACAACGTTAAACTCAAAATGAAATCAAATTCATTGCATTCCTTTGACAACACTTTATCATTTCTTCTTTCTCCTCTATTGTAATGTTTCTCTTAGATAGGTGAGTGCACAAATGTGATAAAAGCACAAGTGATTCAACACCCTGATCATGAGGATAATTGAAAAATCATGGTTATGACAATGAGAAATGAAAGTTCAATTTATAGATTCTGAAGGTTCGATTGGATGGACAAGATTGCTTGGAATCAATGGACAAGGTCAAATATGAGGATGATTAAGTGAGGCCAAGTGGAAATGTGTCATTTCCAAGTGGAGATGGAAATAGAAGGTTACCAAAGTTAAGTGGAGTGAAAAGAAGAAAGTGGAAGAGTGAGGTGGAGCTAGAAGTGAAGATCAAAATGGAGGAATTAATAAATATTCACTCCAAATTAGTAATTAGCCATTTAAATACTTATTTAATTATGACAAAAAGTATTAAAGGATAAATGAATAATGAATTTATTTATCCTAAGGACATGCTAGCATAAAGGGGATCAATAATTAAATGATTATTTAACTATAAGAGGGGATTAGGTCAAATTAACACCACAGGGGGATATATTGAAGAATCAACATAATTATTTAATCGGGTAGACAAGAAGAGAAATTTAAGTCAATTTGACAAGAAATGTGTTAGGAACTGGGAAGGATGACTGAGAAAGGGGGGGTGAATAAGTTGTGAACCAGTTGTCAATAAATTATAACCCAATGTAAATTAATCCAACTTGAAACTTAGCGTTGATAAAACAAACTTAATGTTGGTAAAATAGATTAACAATTATAGCAATACCGGTATAATTTAATGCATGAAACAGAAAAAGAAACAACATCCACAACACATGACATAGAGATTTTGATGTGGAAACCCTGTAAGGGAAAAAAACCATGGTGAAAAACCTTACCCACAATCAGATGATACTACTGCAAATAGTAAGTGTATACAAATGGCGTCTGCACATGTAGAAAGGCCAACTGCCTAGAGCTCACTGCTCAATCACAAAATAGGAGTCACACTGACTACATTTGGATGGTTAAATCCAATAACAATGTACTACTTCACAATAGCATCTACAATGCTGGATTCAGTACTGGTTTAAGATCTGACCATGAGTGCCAAACACCTTCATAACCTTTCCTTCAACCTTCAGATAATGTTTGCATGATTCGCACAAGGATCTGCTTTTTTTTGCTCTTCAATATTCACATGCACTCATAATATTTGATCTTCAATAAGAACTTACAATCATTTATACAAAACCTAAGACCAAATATTAAGGTCGACTCACTAAATATATTACAATTAAATCAATTACAAATAAGTCTTGATACGATACAATATGTCGTCTCAATACATTTACATATTATCCAATCAATAAACCATTTCCAAAATGTGTCGTGCTTATCTGGAATAGAATATATTATACCGATCCATAACCTAGACTTATCTGCCAGTAAAGGCAAATATGTGAACTTGATTAGACCAATAAGAAAAACACCAAATCCAAACATCCAAGCCATGTCTTCGACATAACCAAATGATCTCTAGATGATAAAAAGTTATCATCACTGTCAGTGAACAATATAACCTATTGGCAAGGCATATACCGGTGACTATGCATAAGCCACTAACCATGTCGGTGAACACAATGTGCCGATTCAACAATAAACCAATATAACCATAGTGCCAAATCAACAATGTAGACCTCCAAGAAGATAAGTGTTGACATCAATGACAAAACCAATGCAACACATAACGAAGTCATCCATAATACCAACAAAATGATCAAATTAGAGGATACAATTAGTTATTAATCAAATACTTAACATCATTCAATTAATAGAGAAATGACACAGTATCGATAAATGATAAAGACCAAACACACGATAAGGAGACATGTTAAAAAGGGGATTCATAGGGGTTGACCATTTTTTAGTGTCTACAAGACCCACACTTACCTGCATTTACCTTGGTTGTTGTCCCACATATAGACCTATAGAACTATTAATCACATGTATTATGATAGTTTGTAAAATTAAAAAAATGATGAGAATTTTTTTGATAGATACTACCTTGTCATTTTTCACTCATCACTCACCTATAACATACAAAATATAGATCTAAAAAGAAATTTCACTATATAAAAGTATTAAAATCAAAAGAAAGTGAGAAAGAAGGAAGAAATCATGTTTCTTTATTGACATTTCACCTATGTTTTGTTGCTTATTTATGATGAAATACTTTGAGAATGATGAAAGATACAAAATATCAACAAAATTTAGCAAATAGGCATTGTCACTAGAAATTGTGAAGTTGACCTTGAAATCTTGATTTATTAATGAAACCAAATTTCCACAATCCATGAATATTTATTTTTTGCTTCTGGTTTTGACTATGCATAAAATTTTATCATCAATGTTTCAAATCACAATTATTGATCCACAATCAAGATGAAATATAATTCAAGGAGATGTATAATGATAAGATGTAGAACAAGACTGATTAAAAAGAGAGGATAAAGGATGGTAAGAGAGGAGAGGGATCACAAGGCATGGGGAAAAGAAATAAGAGATAGAAAAGAGAGAAAAAAATTGCATCAAAAAAGTCAACTCACAAAGATAATTCAGCAATAATAATAATATAATGTTCAAATAAAATATTTATACAACTAGCATACATATATTTTATAAATAAATTTTATGTAGAATACAGCCATAGATATCAAATTTAAAAAATATTTACCTTTAGCATAGATTGATTAATTCATATGGTTAGAATTTAGTCTTATTAGTACCTGCCATTAGGTTAGTACTATTCCAATCAGTTGCACCCAACTTTCATTAATTCGTTATTATTCAATTGGTTTTCCACCAATTATTTCTATGAATTTTTTCTTTTGATGATTTTTAAAAAAATTTCAATAGTTAAGATGCTTGATTTTTAAGTTTACAAATTACAAAAATTATTTTTCTTCAATCTAATTGGCTCAAATAATTTGCATCTTACTACCGGATTTCATGGATCCACTATTTCCATGAAATATTTTAGGCAAGTTTTTAGGTATTAGTATGTTTAAATTTTCTTATCAAATTTATTTTACACATCCACCAAACAAATATTTAACTTGAATTACCTAAAAAACTATTTAACAAATTATTTAGACTTTGCATTTAAATCTTTTAAAGATTTATATAAATAAATAAGTATATATATAAAATATAAAAAACATATAAATTAAGAATTCTTTTTTTTTTTTTAGATAGGTAATAGGCCATAGCCACAATATTTTTATTAAATTTTAAGAGTTACACCTCGGTTCAGTGTGGGCACTGGTAGGAAAGAACCGAGGCAAGAAAACCTCCAGTCTTGCCCAAGGAATTTCTTCCTAGCATATAAGTTTACATTATTTGCTAGTTTTGTTATTTTACAGTAAGGCTTGGCCAGCCGATTACAAAATAAACAATACTATTGTGTTAAATCTTCCATCATTTTTGTTGTTGTGGTATTATTTATATGTCCTCAGGGTGGTTCCATGGTGCTTTTCTTTTTTCATCCTTCCGGGAGCACTTAGATCCTTCTGTATATCCTCATTTTCCTGACTCCTCCTGCACATAGAAAAAACTAGAACACCAAAACATGTATCCTTCTATTGAATGCATTTGTTAGAGCCATATCCTCCTTGATACCCTAGGAATATGCAATTATATTATCATATATATGCTCAATGTGAAAGGATCAAACACCCCCGATCTAACAAATAATACTAGTGAAACTTGTTCAAATGTTGCAGAGAAATGCAATACTAATCATAAATAGGTCACTCATTAATATGTCTCCTTCCTTCCCTGCCAACAACATAAAATTGCTATTAATTAATAGAGGGGAGGGTACAAATTCTTGTATCATGAAATCCACCTAGCAGGATGTTTCTGGTTTACATTGACTTCAGGATAAAAGGACCTCATATCTTCCCTTTAACACAAAAATTTTAAAGGGAAAGAAACAGAAAATTTAGCTAACCTATTACTTATAGGTAGTGTTTTATAGGTGAAGGAACACAGAACCTTCAAAACTCATTTTCCTTAATAACAATAGGTAGCATTCGCATGCTCTATTAAGAGATAACATAGTAGCCACCTCGAGCCCTCCAACAAGCCCTATCTTGCATGGAGTATACCTGTCTTATTTCACAGTTTCTAAATGACCCATCCCTATTTTTGATAGGGAGCACTATCTAGGTAGCACAAAACAGGGTCCTAGCTATTGGCAATATAGCATTATAATAGACAATGAAAGATTGTTGGCATTTCAATAAGGATATTGAGAAGGTTGTTGATGATTATGGATATAACTGATTAAGGATGTTTACTGTCTTGATATTATTATTTTGTCATTGATGTCAAGAAATTGATTTTCTAATTCAATATGATGTTGCCATATCTTGAGAAGTATGATTTGAAGAATATAAAGATGTCGGTAAAAGACACAGGAAAGAATATGATGAATAAAGGGATGAATAAGGTATTCAATGGGCAACTATTACCGTGTCAGACAATGATGAGATCATGATGTTTAGATTGTTTTAACATCATACATATGTTGTAAATTGTAAAGGTTAATACTATACTATGTTATCAAGCAAAGAACCTAGTCGGTAAACCCTAAGGAACCTAGTCAGTAAACCCTAAGGTTATTTCTATCACTTAATGAAGGCGGAATGTCTACTGAGTGAAGTTTAGTATTTACTGAGTTGTTACCAACTTGTAATCAGGCTATAACAGAATGCATTAAATGTTTGCATGCATTATTTAATGAAGGAAGCTGATGAGCTGGAACTGATTAAATGATTGGTATGTCATGCATGAAGTTTGTTAATGAATCTAAGGCAATAGAAAGTCGACATGAAGATCTACAATGTAGATTGAACCCCAATACCTTGGCACAAGTTCCAAGAAATATATGCAAGTTCCAAGGTGGGGTAAAACATTTTCAAATCGAAAGATGCATTGAACCTGGACAAGATTGAAGATCTGATGGCTATGATTGATCATGGGAAATGTGATCAAGGAGATTAAGCGGTTACCTAATTGTTTATAAATAGGAAACTATTGATAAACAATGGATGCGGGCAAGTGTATGCATAGGGATGCTACATAGTGATTACCAAGCACAGAAGCTTGAAGACCTATTTGAATAACAGAGTATAGAAGCCCAACAGATAGACAAGATTAGTTCTATGACTAGATTGTATTGAGCAAATAGGAATCTGCTTTAGCATTTTAGATGTGAAGTTGCAGATAGATTTTATTACTGTTATTTTGTAAAAGTGACAGAAAATCTCTTAACCGAGTGGACTTAACAGTCTTATTTGTAAAACCCTCTAGCAAGGTGACATTCTAATTGAGTGTTTGAAATCCTTTAACAAGGTCACTTTTAACAAGGTGAAGATCCTAAAAAATCTGAGGGAAATCCCTTGACCGGGTCACATCTAGTAATGTGTTTATAATCTTTAACAAGATTTTCTTTTAACTGAGCATACTCTAGAAGAGTATATTTCTTAGTGGGTCTGAAACCCCACAAAGGTTTTTCCCTATTTGGGTTTCCACGTTAAATCTAGTGTTATGAGGTTTATGATGTTTATATGCTTTTGAGTTTGCATGTTTGATGGTTTCGGTTATATTACTGAAATATATGTTACCGAGGTTGAATCTGATGTTTTTATGGAAGATTAAGTTTGTATGATTCACCCCCCCTCTCATCTTGTTGGCTATTGGATCTATATTTATATTAAGTATTAGAACTATCAATTGGTATCAGAGCTTTGGACTCCGGAAGAAAAGTTTAAAGTCACTTGAGTTCAAGATCCAAAGATCAATAAGAGGGATGCACCAAAGCTGAACAAGTCAAGTTTCTCTACATTGCAGAAAATGATGAAGTTGCATCTATCAGGAGTTGGAGAATATGTTGTACACTATTTGGAGAATGATTTTGTTACACTGAGCACCTATCCATTGACTATGGAAGAGATAAAGGCAAAGAAAGAACATATTCAAGGAATGATTGAAATAACATTTGCATTGATCAATTCAGAGTTTAATGATCTAGAAGGCTGCAATGATGCAAAGGCAATGTGGGATAAGCTCATATTAGTATATGGAGGAGATGAACATGTTCAAAGAGAAAAAGTAGATATTCTAAGAGGACAACATGAATCTATGAGAATGAATGAAGGTGAGAACATAACTCAGTACAGTACAAGACTAAAGGAGATTGTCAATCAAATCAAAGGAGCTAGTGGAACTATTGAAGAAAAGGATATAACAAGTAAGTTGTTAAGAACCCTTCTACCAGCTTATGCAATCCAAGTCTTAGCAATCAATGAATTAAGGTCTATACCTAATATGCCAATTTCTTTAGATGCTACTATTGGTAAGCTACATGCATTTGAGCTAAGTAACTTTGATAATAGTGGATCTTTGGTAAATAAAGTTGAATCTGCATTTAGTTCTTTTCATCTTGATGAATCTAATGATTTCAATGAAAGAAAGTATAAGTACTCTAAAGGAGATCACAGTGGAGCAAGTGAAAGATTTCGTAAGAATATGGAGGCAGTACACAAACTGTATGAGGAAATCAGAAAGCAAGAAGAGTTTGAAGCACTATTAGCCAAAAGGTTACCGAGAGGAAAAGGTAAGTATAAAGGAAAGCTACCTTTGAAATGTTTCAATTGTGATAAGATAGGACATATGGCTTCTAACTGTCCTGATAAAGATTCTACTGAAAAGAGAGATTACCAAGATGACAAACATAAAGATAATCATTATAGAGGATACCGAGACTTCAGAAGAAGAGATAGAAAGACATGTTTAATAGCTGATGAGGAATCGAATGACGGTAAATCAGATGAGACTGATACAGAGGAAGTAGTTTATGTGGCTATCAAAGATGGATCAGATGAAGAAAGGTGTGAAGAAAAAGCCCTAATATCTCACATAAACACTAATGACTCTTGGATTATAGATAGTGGATGCTCACATCATATGATAGGGGACAAACACAAGTTTGTTATATTAGAAGATTATGATGGAGGCTCTATCAGATTTGGTATTGATGCAACATGTCCGGTGAAAGGTAAAGGATCTATAACACTTCTTGACAATGCAAGATGCAATGATGTTTATTGGGTTGAAGGTTTGAAATACAATTTGTTGAGTGTAGCACAACTAAACAACACAGGTTACCGAATAGAATTTTAGAAAGGAATTGTCAAAGTTCATGACAAGAATGGAAAGTTAGCTGCTACCGGGACACAAACAAAAGGTAACACATTTCACCTTGACTCAACTTGTAACAAGTGTTTGTATGCAAAGATAGATGATACCTGGTTATGGCATAAAAGGTTTTGTCATGTAAATTTTGATAATCTGATCAAAATAAGAAAGAAGCACCGAGTAAGAGGTCTACTAGATCTTGAAAAACCTGAGAATGCTATGTGCCGAGGATGCCAGATGGGTAAGATGATAAGATCAAGCTTTACAAGTAAGTCTTACACTTCTAAGGGAATTTTAGATCTAGTGCACACTGATCTTTGTGGTCCTATGAAAGTTCAAAGTTATTATGGTGATAAATATTTCATATTATTTTTGGATGACTATTCAGGGATGATGTCAGTAATGTTTTTAAAAGAAAAATCAAAAGCTTTTCAAATGTTTAAATGGTACAAGGTAAGAGTTCAAAATGAAATAGGAAGACAACTAAAATATCTTAGATCAGATAGAGGAGGAGAGTTCACATCTGATGATTTCAACTTATTTTGCAATGATCATGGTATTAAAAGACAAGTCTTTGCACCGAGAACTCCACAACAGAATGGAATAGCTGAGAGAAGAAACATATTGATTGTGGACTGTGCTAGAACACTGATGATTGAAAAGAAAGTGCCACAAACATTTTGTAGAGAAGCAATAAGCACAACAATTTACTCCGTGAACCGAGTACAATTGAAGAAAGGTACTTTGAAGACACCATATGAAATCTAGTATGATAAGAAACCTAATGTAAGTTATTTTAAAATCTTTGGAAGTAGATCCTATGTTCACAAAGGTGATAGAAATGGCAAGTTTGATAAGAAGAGTGAAGAAGGAACATTTCTAGGTTATTCTTCTAGAAGCAAAGCATTTAAATGTCTGATCAAATCATCTAACAAAATAGTAGAAAGTGCAAATGTGAAAATTGATGAATTTGCAGAAAGAAATGATGAAGGAAATTTCAAGGAACCAGAAGACTATGATGAATTTGTCTATGTTCAACCAAGAAGTCCTACCGAGAAGACTGTTGAAGAAAATGAAGAGAATATCTAGTTACCGAGTGATGAAGAAGCTCATAAAGAGCCTACTGAGCCTGTATTAGCCAAGTATGTCATAAGACATCGTGCACCAAGTCAGATTATAGGAGATAAGGATGATCCAGTGATGACAAGGAATAAACTGAGATAGAACACATGTTTGATATCTGAATTTGAATTGAGAATAGTGCAAGAGGCATTTAATAGTGAAGATTGGATAAATGCTATGATAGAAGAGATTGATCAAATCAAGAAGAATGACACATGGACACTAATCCCAAGACCAAAGGATAAAAATGTAATCGATACAAAGTAGATTTTCAGAAACAAGCTGAATGAAAAAGGAGAGGTCATTTGAAACAAAGCAAGACTAGTTTGCAAAGGTTATGCTCAAGAAGAAGGAATTGATTATGGTGAAACTTTTGCACCCGTTGCTAGACTTGAAGGAGTAAGAACATTGTTGGCCTATGCTGCTTTCAAAAATTTCAAGGTATATCAAATGGATGTCAAATCTGCATTTCTGAATGGAATAATAGAAGAAGTTTTTATTGAACAACCTGAAGGATTTGTTGAAGACAATAATAAAGATCAGGTATGTAAGTTGAACAAAGCTTTATATGGTTTGAAACAAGCACCTAGAGCATGGTATGAAAGATTGCACTCTTATTTGATCAAGATTGGTTTTATAAGGATAAGTGAGAACAATGATATGTACATGAAGAATGATGAAAATGGAATACTGATCTCAGCCATATTTGTTGATGATATTATATTTTATGGAAATGACTCTTTATGCAAGAACTTTGGAAATGAAATGAGCAACGCATTTGAGATGTCATTAATCAGTGAGATAAAGTATTTTATAGGTTTATAGATACTGCAAATGAAAAATGAGATTTTCATTACTCAATCCAAGTACATAAAGGAAAACTTGAAGAAATTTGGGATGGAGGATTCAAAACTAGTAAGTACTCCTATGACTACCAACTATAAATTATCAAAGAATGATGAATCTACATCTATTGATGAGACACTTTACCGATCCATGATTGGAAAGCTACAATATGTTGTTCACAACAGACCAGACATAGCACATGCAGTAGGTATAGTTGCAAGATTCTCTGCAGATCCTAAGGAAACACACATGACAACAATCAAAAGAATTTTTAGATACTTGAAAGGCACTAAGGATTATGGCTTAGTATATTAGAAAGGAAATGGTTTTGATTTAAAAGTTTATACTAATGCTGATTGGGTAGGCAACATTGATGACAGAAAAAGGACAAGTGGGGGAGCTTTCTTTTTAGGAGAAAGACTAGTGAGTTGGCTTAGCAAGAAACAAGGATGTGTTTCATAGTCAACAACAGAAGCTAAATACGTTGCTGCAACATTGAATTGTACCAACATTGCATGGATCAAACAATTGTTGGAAGGTATAAATGAGAAAGCTATCGAGCTAGTAACTATATTCTATGACAATATTAGTGCCATTAATATTTCAAAGAATCTTGTTATGCACTCTAAGACAAAGCACATCTGTATCAAATATCATTATCTTAGAGAAGAAGCTCAAGAGAAGAAAGTGGTGTTGGAGTATGTTAGCACAAAGGAACAAATAGCTGATATCTTCACCAAGCCACTACCAATGGACACTTTTGAATATCTCAGAAGTAAATTAGGGGTCCTACCCCTATCTTCTACTCACTGACTGAGTTCAGTGAAAACATCAATCCGATGACTCTATCGAATATCTTTTAGGAGTTGATGTTGATTTATATAGTTTAGGATGTTTTCTAAAGGTGTACAGGAATTATTATGGGAAATAATACAGGGAACAGGAATTGAAGACAAAATGCTTTGACTGACAAAATTGATACACAACAGCAGGAAATCACTTCATACAGATAGAAATTATGTTTTAGTTCTTTTCTTTTTGGCATTGTTGTCAAAGGGGGAGAAGACTAAAAGAAAAAAGGAGAAGTCTAATGTATGGGGGAGCAAGTCTGATGACAACAAGAGAGCATTTCAGCATTTCAAAATCACACTAATCCGAATCTTTTAAGTTAAAATCAATTGGTTTTTCCATCAATGCCAAAGGGGGAGATTGTTGGAAATATAGCATTATAACAGACAATGAAAGATTGTTGGTATTTCAATAAGGATATTGAGAAGGTTGTTGATGATTATGGATATAACTAATTAAGGATGTTTACTGTATTGATATTATTATTTTGTCATTGATGTCAAGAAATTGATTTTCTAATTTAGTATGATGTTGCCATATCTTGAGAAGTATGATTTGAAGAATATAAAGATGTTGGTAAAAGACACAGGAAAGAATATGATGAATAAAGGGATGAATAAGGTATTGAATGGGCAACTATTACCGAGTCAGACAATAATGAGATCATGATGTTTAGATTGTTTTAACATCATACATATGTTGTAAATTGTAAAGGTTAATACTATACTATGTTATCAAGCAAAGAACCTAGCTGGTAAACCCTAAGGTTATCACTATTAGTTAATGAAGGCGGAATGTCTATTGAGTGAAGTTTAGTATTTACCGAGTTGTTACCGAGTTGTAACTGAGCTATAATAGAATGCATTAAATATTTGCATGCATTATTTAATGAAGGAAGCTGATGAGCTGGAACTGATTAAATGATTGGTATGTCATGCATAAAGTTTGTTAATGAATATAAGGCAATAGAAAGTCAGCATGAAGATCTACAACACAGATTGAACCACAATACCCTAGCACAAGTTCCAAGAAATATATGCAAGTTCCAAGGTGGGGTAAAACATTTTCAAATTGAATGATGCATTGAACCTAGACAAGAATGAAGATCTGATGGCTATGATTGATCATGGGAAATGTGATCAAGGAGATTAAGCGGTTACCTAATTGTTTATAAATAGGAAACTGTTGATAAACAATGGATGCGGGCAAGTGTATGCACTGGGATGCTACATAGTGATTACCGAGCACAAAATCTTGAAGACCTATTTGAATAGTAGAGTATAGAACCCTAGCAGATAGACAAGATTAGTTCTATGTCTAGATTGTATTGAGCAAATAGGAATCTGCTTTAGCATTTTAGATGTGAAGTTGTAGATAGATTTTATTACTGTTATTTTGTGAAAGTGACAGAAAATATCTTAACTGAGTGGACTTGACAGTCTTATTTGTAAAACCCTCTAGCAAGGTGACATTCTGATTGAGTGTTTGAAATCCTTTAACAAGGTCACTTCTAACAAGGTGAAGATCCTAATAGATCTGAGGGAAATCCCTTAACCGGGTCACATCTAGCAATTTGTTTGTAATCTTTAACATGATTTTCTTTTAACTGAGCATACTTTAGAAGAGTATATTTCTTAGTGGGTCTGAAATCCCATAGTTGTTTTTCCCTATCTGGGTTTCCACATTAAATCTAGTGTTATGAGGTTTATGATGTTTATATGCTTTTGAGTTTGCATGTTTGACAGTTTCGGTTATATTACTGAAATATATGTTACCGAGGTTGAATCTAAAGTTTTTATGGAAGATCAAGTTTGTATGATTCACCCCCCCCTCTCATCTTTTTGGCTATTGGATCTATACTTATATTAAGTATCAGAACTATCACTGGCTTGCCCTGTTCTAGTAGTTTTCTGACAAGTTTACATATCTTTGAATGATGAATATTTAATGCCTAGATTTAGTCTTGTCTTATAATCTCTAGTGATATCCTCCTTAATAGTGTGTTACCAATATTGTTAATACCATGAGGGGAGCATTCAGCCATGATAGGCTACCACTGGATCAATTTAGACAATAAGACCCTAAATAGCCTATAGGCTAGCATGAAAGGACAATAGATTGATAATGACCTCATATTAGGTTATGAATATATATAATTATATAAAATAAACTTTTGTGTGTGTGTATATCTCTCTCTATATAAATATTTTTATATTTATATGTCAAAAAATATATAAATATATGTACATCTATATATATAAATATATGTACACACACATATATATATGTATGTATACATACATATATATATAGGTATATATGTGTATATATGTATATATATGTGAATATCGAAGCTGAAGATAATGATCCTATGGAAGAATATGATCATGCACCAGAAAACACAGTTGAAGATGACGGTACAAATACATTGATCAATGACACATTTAGTACTAGCCTAGTTGATCATGGTGTTCAAGATGACTTTGATGTTGTTCATCATTTACCTATACTAGAGAAGGCACACGAGCCCCTTTACGAAGGCTCCCAAACAACTCTTCTCTCTATTGTATTGTTGTTGGTGAACTTGAAGGTTATGAATGGTTTATCCAACTTAACAATCTCACATATGTTAAGGTATGTCATATATGTCATCTTTTTTGAATCTATCTTTGTTATTTCATCACTAGTAAATAAACGATGAAATATGTACCATTAATATTCTTTATTTAACAAATTATTTCTTTTATTCTAGATTGATAGGTGATTTTATGTTACCATCATCAAATATTCTACCTCACTCATATCAATAATTATCTACCATTATGAGAGATATTGGAATGGAGTATCAAGCAATAGATGCATGTCTCAATGATCATATTATATATCATAAACAACATGAATTTGCAATAGAATGCCCTGAATGTCATATCAGTAGATATCAAACTGATCAACTAACAAAAAAGGTTCCTCACAAGGTTCTTCGTTATATTCCCATTATTCCAATTATATATGTAAATACATATATATATATATATATATATATATATGTATACATACATATGTATACATATATATATATATATATATATATATATATATATATATATATATATATATATATATATGTATACATACATATGTATACATATATATATTTACATATATATATACACATATATACCTATATATATATATATTTACATATATAAGTATATATATATACACATATATATACTTATATATATATATATATATATATATATATATATATATATTTATAAGTGAGCTAGGGTAAATGTTACCCGCAGGTCAATGTTACTCAATAGGTTGCCTATTATGGTTGCCCCACATTGCCTATTGAATCCCTTGCAGATAATTATCAGGAGCCAATCTTTCTTTTTAAGTACTATACAATTAAGCATTGAATTGTTTTAATGCAAGGAATTATTTCCATAGAGAGGGTTAGCCAAATTTAAGCATAAATTAGATATCAAAAAATTAGGGTTGTGCTTTGCCAAATGCACCATTCCCACCTATTTTAGGGCACAATAAAATGCACTTGCCTCAAAATATATAAAAATATAGTAACACTATATGCATTATATAACCTTATATTTAAGCATACTTTAAATTCAGAGTTTTCCAAACCTTGTTCTTACTTCATTGGATTACATATGTATCTTATATATAATAGTCTATTGGGAGGATCTTCTTCTAGCCATAATATGCCTCTATTTTAGTGTAAAGAGAGTATATAACCAAATAAAGAGAGTATGAAACATTAACCATAAGCCCCAGCTATATTCTATATAACCAAAAAACTCTGAAAGATAAAGGGCTTGCCTTAGGTATTTCATCTTTCTTCTGAAGATTCTGAGGAGTCAAATTCCCCTTCGAGCTCGATGCCCTGTATCTTGAGGTAGTCTTCAAACCATGACGTCCTCCTAGGCACTTGGAGGTGGAACAAATTAAGGAGAAATTAAATGCTTCTTTGTATCTCATCCACCCTTGCATTGAAGACCTCATGGTCCTCAATAACTAGTATTGGCTTTCTAGGAACCGAATTGTTGTTTAAAATCAAAATGTCATAGTGTGAGGGCCTGGGAATGGTCATCTCATCACTGATATTTACCATAACCCTGTCTAATTCAACCAGAATTGAATCCTTGAAGATCTACCTATATAGGCCCGCTGTAATGTCTCCATCCTTTTAAATAAACATCGTGACTACTAAGAACATGGCCACAATGTGATTGTTGGCTCTGGTTCGGTCTTCATTAGTTAATAATTCCTTGCCAAGGATACGCTCCACCGCATCCATCACCAACTCATGAGGGAATTTGATTATCCTTTTCAACCTATCCCTTGAAATTTCCCCAATGAAGGCCAGTTGTCTTTTTTAGGATTTTTAGTCTTACCGAGGTATCCATGGTTTCTATCTAAGAAGCTGATAATAGAGGGAATTAGATAGTTTTAGTGAGAGTCTATCGTAAGTGAAAAAAGCTATGTTTTAGCTTTATTAAGATTAGAGGTGAACTTTCTAGATACCACCATAATTAATGGGCATGCCTTTGATGTCGCATCGTAATTATGATTTAGGCAGATCTTTCCTGTTAGCCAAAAAAGTAATCATATAAGTACATCTTCCCATATCTTGGTAAATTGTTGATAAGATTGGTTTCTTACTACTTGTGATGCGAGGTCAAAAAGGTAATTAAATGACAACTTATCTTCCTTGAAACTATACTTTCATGGGGAAGTAAATATTATCTATTTAATGAGTATCAATCATATGTTGAGTTTAGATGCTATCTTGGTGTTGTGTATAGAGGGGGTCTCGTAGTTGCTTAACTATGCAGTTTTTCTTTTGGTTAAGAATTATGATTTTATTTAAATTAAAGGGATTATTTAGTAGTTTCTATAGTAGTTTTTAGATTTTGTTAGTCATCCCTTTCCACTATTGACTATTGAGAGGATCAACTTAGAGGTGAGTGGCCCGACTTTATGTAGATACTCGGTTTACCATCAGCACCTTGGTTTGCAAGATGGTTCACCCTAGAGTTACCTTCCTTATATATGTGATTGAAGGTTATTACTTCGAAGGGTTGGACCATACTAAGAATGTTTTTAAGGATTGCATTGAGTTTCCAATTGGTCATATCCCCTTTCCTGAGGGCATTGATATTGATGGCAGAATCTCCTTCTATGTTAATTTTGTTAACTTTCAAGATTTTACATAATTTAATTCCTTCCTCAAGAGCTCTAAGTTCGGTTTCACTATTTGTGTTGAATCCCAAAGGATGAGCTAGAGCTGCTATTTCTTTTCCCTTTGAGTTATGTATGCTGCATCCAATGTCTGCCACTCTTGGATTGCCTTTAGAGGCTCCATCAAAATTGAGTTTAATCCAACCCTCATTTGGGGGCATCCACTTGTAGTCTTTACGTATTTTAATAGCTCTAATAGGACCATCCCCAACAAATGGGGGAATCTTTAGACTAGTCTATTTTAATCTCATTTTATCATCCCACTATGGCATTTCCATGTTTTTATGTTTTTTCATAGAATGGCTATTAATTAGTTCTATAATGACCACCTCAACCTTGTTTGTGAGTTGCTGCCATTCCAACTTGTCATCTCTAAAAATTATCCCACTTCTTTCTTTCCAAAACTCCCAAACAAGCATTGAGGGAGCTACCACCTAGAGTCCCTCATACATGCTCCCTTTGTTCTTGATGGGACATGCCTGAAACATAGCTATGACTGAGTTTGGGATGGGGGAGTACCAATTCAGTTGTTTTCTAAGCCAACTCCAGCAATTATGAGAGTATTCACAAGTAAGTAAGAGTTAATTGGTTGATTCTTCTTCCTTCTCACATAGCGGGCATCGCTTGGGCCTTCATACCCCATTTTTCTAAATATGTCAGCAGTTAGGACTTTATTATGTAATGCTATCCAAGCATATAGCCCTACTTTGGGAAGGCATCTCTTGTCCCAACAAAGTCTTAATGGAATGTCCTTAGTGGTATCATTCCCCTATTCAATAAGAATGTTGTATCCTTCTTTTGTGCTATACCTTCCATTCTTAGACCCTCCCCAAATTATTCCATCCTCATCCTTACCTAAAGAGGTTTTCCTAGACAACAATATAGTTTCTAGTTCTCTTACTTCATAGGTTGGTAGTCCCAAATTTTCAAATGATTTCCACCTCCATACTTATATACCCTCCACTATATTTTCCTCAATATAATCAGCAACCTTATCTCCCGATAGTCTCTCTAGGATAACCCTAGAGGTGTCAAATTTGTTATCTTTGTCCATTGCAGGGTAACCTCCCCATGAGTCTAACTAGAATAGTGATTTCTTGCCATTCCCTAGATTCCACGTTAGTTTTTTTGATATTATTTCCATGCAGTTCATCATGAAGTTCAATATTCTGGATCCTCTAGGGGGTGAGAGATTTCTAAAGATGCTGGTTGGATCATTATTATGGAGATATTTATTGTATAGGATCCTGGCCCATTTTAAATTGGGATTGCTATGCATTCTCCATACCAATTTATCCCCAAGGGCTTTGCTCTGTAGTATCATATCTTTTATCCCCAAACCCACTTTTTCTTTAGGTTTACAGATTTTTTCCCAGACCATCGGCAGCTTTCTGAATTTCTCACTAGCCCCTTCCTAGAAGAAGGTTCTAATGTGTTTATTTATTTCATTTTTTTTACTAAAGGGAGGTCTATACAAGAGAGTTGGTAAATAGGCATAGCTAATAATATTGATTTTATCATAGTGGCCTTGCTAGCCGAGTATATCCATTTCCCGCTCTATGAGCTGATTCTATTTTTTATTTTTGATATAATTTAATCCCACAAATTTGAGGATCTACAACCTTTGTCCAAGGGGATGCCCAGGTATTTGCATGACATTATGCCAATATTGAATTTTAGGGTTTTGTGCATATCTTGTTTGCTAGTTTCTCTTCAGTATTGAAGAAGAAAATATTTGATTTTGTGGTGTTAATTTCTTGACCTAACACCAATGAGTAGGTCTGTAGAATTTGTTTAATGGATTTGGCTTCTTGAACATTACTATGTTCGAAGAGCATGGTGTTGTCCACAAACTGTTGATGTGTAATTGATTCTAGGCTACGGGTAATTTTAATTCCCTAAATAGATGATTGTTCTATTGCATTATTTAATAGTCTTCCGAGGGACTCGACCATTAGTATGAAGAGGAAGGGAGAGATTGGATCCCCTTGCCTTAGTCCCCTAGAGATATTGAAGAAACCGGCTGGGGACCCATTAATGAGGATTGACATTTTTGGTGTTGACATACACTCATATATAAGATTGATTCATTATTTAGCAAAGCCAAAAGCTTGAGAGAATTTACATAAGTAGTTCCAATCAACCTTATCATAGGATTTTTTTATATCTAGTTTGATGAGCATACTCGGGTCTTTATTAGTTTGAACTGTATGTATCGCTTCTTGGGCAATAATGATTCCATCATAGATTGAGCGACCTAGAAAAAAACCTGTTTGTTCCTCACTAATTAACAAAGGGAGTAGATTGTGAAGTCTGTTTGCTATGGTTTTAGTTAGAAGTTTGTATAATGTGTTACATAGAGCAATAGGTCTAAATTCTTCAAAACTTTCAGCTTTGTCTTTTTTTGGTATCAAGGCTATGAATGTGTTGTTTAATTCCTTAAGGATCTTCCCCAAATTCCTAATTCCTTCTAATGCCTCTATGTCTTCATCCCTGATGAAGTGCCAGCATTTCTGAAAAAAGGTGGCAGGGAATCCATCTAGCCTAGGGGCCTTGTCTGGATTCATTTGGAAAAGGGATTTCTCAATTTTTCTCTTAGATAATTTAGCATTTAATAACTGGTTTTGATCCTTGTTCATTATCTTTGGAATGCACTTGAGCACTTCATTCTATGAGGATAATCTAGAGTCATCCTAATTGTTAAAGATGTTCATAAAGTAATCAATTGCTTCTACACCGATGACTTCCGAGTTGCAGCTGAGAGCTCCAGACTTGGTTTTAATTTTAGTAATTCTATTAACCAGTCTCCTCTCCTTTGTGCTGTTATGGGAGAACTTGGTGTTTTTGCCTGTAGTACCCCTACTCGTTTGAACTCATTGGACTCATATTTTATTATTGGTTGTTTTTAGTGGATACATTACCATGTTTTGTTATTCAGACTTATATGACATTATTTCATGCTTTATCTAGATATGAGATGCGTAATTTATTTGTAGTATTTCAATACTTGTGATTTATGGCATTTTATGGATTATTGCTATGTACTGACACTTTACTTTATCTATGCAATGTGGAATTATATGTTGTGTGTCTATGAGTGTATTGGATGCAAGGGGACAATTTTCCTTCACTCAATTTGGTGAGACAGGGAATGTCATGATTCTCCTTCATCAATGTGTATGTCGTGTTTTCTATATTGTATATATGTGTATGGTTCGGTGATGCAGGATATTGTAGGTACAAGTACCGGGTAGGTACAGGGTATCGTCTCCACCTCGCTTCACAGTTCTGAGCGTGCCTTATATTTTCTAATGGAAGTGGAGGAGATAGTAGTTGACCCTATTTTATTCAGTTACACTCCTATGAGTGTTGTCAGTTGGTCATCCTGCCAGTTTGTTTGGCCTTTGTATTTTGTTGTTTGATCTTTTATGAATATTTGCTTGAGGTTTGCTTAGTTTGTGTGTTTAGTGGTTTTAATTAATTAATTAAATTTATGAAGTTATCTCATCATTGGTATGTTTGGTTTTCGGAATTATACTATAGTTGTACATATTTTAAAAATTAGGAATCGATTATAAACTTATATATATTTGAAGGTGAATATAGTTTATGACTAATTACATTGATTATTTTAATGTGATTTATAATAAGTTAAAATATTTGAATTCTACGACCTAGCATATAGAATGATTAATCATTTGTTATATAGATGTAAGTTAAATGGTAGACAACTTGATTTTATCGATCACACATATTCGTATATATATATATATATATATATATATATTTTGAGGTGTAGTTGTAAATTTATTTAATACGATTATTGTCTTATGCTATAAAAAATGATTATTCATAAAACATATTTATAAATATTAGCTTATACATAAATTATGAATATATATTATAAACTTTAAATGTCTAAGTTTAATAGTACTTTGCAAAAGATGATATAGCTGCATGTTAAAAATATATATATCTTAACAAAAGGTGGCAGATTTAGTGCTAAAAGATAGCGACTATGTCGCATGGTAGGTTGGTTGGCCGATTAGACTCAAGTTGACTAATACATGTGGCCAAACTAAACAAACAAAAACTATCGGTTAACTCCAACCTAAGGACAGCCACTTTGTCCCAAACTAGCTAGAAATTGATATGTGGCTAACATGTAGGCAAAACCATCGGTTTAGATGCAGAATTTAGAAGTTTAATGTGGAAGTTGTGGCTTAGACCTTGATATTGTAACTTTATAATCCACGGTATTATTGGAAACCATGTATTTATGGATATTGTACAAGGGAATGCATTGGTGTAGTTTGATTCTGTCATTATGGAATTTAGATGTATGTGTAGATTTTATCTTAAGCATTTAATTTTCTTAATTAGCTGAACAATTGGATTAACCGTGGTGTTAATATAATCTATGAATTAATCTTCATTGGTAACCCTTAGGAAATCATATGTTAGACTTCTGTTGTATTGTTAAATGTGTTATTGATATGGTTATGTACTTAATCTTGTAAAAAAAAATTATTACACCCTTTTAGTTGCCTAGTTGTATTGTTTTCCTTTAGGGTTTCTGGCGGGACATTACATTTGGTATCAAAGCTTAAGTTCCAACATTGGGTACTCTGGGTTTGTAGTGTGCCTATTCAAACTTGACCTTTTTGCTTAGGTCTTAATGTTTGTGTTTCCCTTGTTTATCCTTGCCATAGCTCTGAACCATTTTCTCTTTTGTAGTGCTAGGTCATGGCTAGAAGAGCTAGGAGAGGTGGCCATATGGGTGGTCACAATAGAGGTGGAGGTGGAGGTAGAGGTGGAGGATGGTGCCATGGTTTTGATCATCATGGTCCTTCACTATCACCTACTCATGTGAGTGTTGAGCCAGAATAGTCTATTCATTAGGATTCACAACATGCAAAAGAATAGGTTCTCGAAAGGGAAGAGCTAAGACAGATGTTTTAGGAGGTTCTTGCTAGGTTAGGCCCCAGGCCTGAGGTTGATCAGCCAGTTCCAGAAGAGAGAGAGAGAGAGAGAGAGAGAGAGAGAGAGAGAGAGAGATCACCTAGGACGAGGGAGATTGAAGTTAACAGAGATCCAGCTTCCTTGAGTCACATAAAAGACTTGATGAGGTCCAACCTCCTTTCTTTGATGGTATGGGTACCGGTCTTGAGGTAGAGACTTGGCTTATCAGTCTGGATCGATGTTTTTCTATGTTCCCATATAGTAGCAACACCAAGGTGAGATGTGATATTATGCATCTCAAAAACTTTTCTTTGATTTGGTGGAGACTAGAGGAGGAGAAGATCGGTGTGTACATTAACACCATGACATGGGAGCTATTTCTGGAGAGATTCAGGGCATGATTTCTCTCACCCAAGTGAAGGCAGACTCAAGCAGATGAGTTCCATGCTCTATGTCAGTATGGTATGACAGTAGACCAGTATGAGCACAGGTTCTATGAACTCAAGAAGTATGTTGGGATTGGTAATGATGAGGCTATGCTTGTACAACACTTCCTAAGGGGTTTGAATGACCACATCAGTGGAGGTTTTAGGGTGTTTAAGCCAACTTCAGTGGAGATAGCCATGGCAAAGGCCAAATTGGTAGAGCTGAACCTTAGCTGTGCACTTGGTGGTCAGATGGGTGTGCAGATAGGGAGTGCACCTTCCAGTGGGAATAGAGCTCGTGGGAATCAGTCCAAGTCAATTGCATCATTTAGGACTCCTCAGGCACCCGCTAAGGGTGGACAGTAGCAGCAGTAGCAACCATCAAAACCAAAATAGTTCCAAGGCCAGAAGGGTGGCAATGCTTAGTATAACAAGAACAGGAACTGGCAGAGGGGTAGACAGGGCCCTATAGGGCAATCCTCGCCAAGTGCATCTCATGCCCCTAGCCAAGGAAGTTTCTAGCAGTCTATTGCACTGACAGGTAATAGAGGAGCTTGCTTCTCTTGTGGACAGTTTGGTCACAGAGCTGCGTAGTGCCCTCAACATTTCTACAACATAGGTAGTTAGAGGCCAACATCATCAGAGCCTACTATGGGAGATGTAGGGAGATCCCACAGAGTGTTTGCAGTGGTGAATAACAACCAAGCTGATCATCAGGGTACAATTATGGAGGTAGCAAGTATGTTGCGTGGAATCCCTATCTTTGTACTTTTTGATTCTAGTGCTTCGGATTCCTTCATTTCTTCATCTATTGTGGAGAGGTGCGAACTTGCATCTAATAAGAAGGCAGATAGGTGGCAAGTAAAGTTGGCTACAGGTGTCCATGTTTCTATAGATGCCTTTGTTCCCTATTGTGAGTTGAATCTAGGAACCATAGTTACTTCAGTTGACCTTCGAGTCATTCCTTTGGGTTCTTATGGAATTGTGTTGGGGATGGATTGGCTATCTTCTCACAGTGCTCACATAGACTATTGCAAGAAGACAGTGGAGTGTTTAGATGATCTTGGTAAGGAATTAGAGATTGTTGGAGTTCAGAGACCAATATCCCTACATATGATCTCCGCTATGCAACTTAAGCGATCGATGCATAGAGGGTGTTAGCTTTTTGCAGTTACTCTTGAGGACATGGATGAGTCAAAGAGTTGAGAAATCGCTCTTGATAGTCACCCTATTCTTTGAGAGTATGCTGATGTGTTTCCGTTATATATTCTTGGTATGCCTTTGAAGTGAGACATAGACTTTCACATTGATTTGGTTCCTGGTGCAGAACCTATTTTGAGAGCTCCATATCACATTGATTACCGACAGTTGAATAAGGTAACCATCAAGAATCGATATCCATTGCCTCGTATAGATGATCTTTTTGATCAAGTAAAGGGAGTCAAGTTGTTCTCTAAGATTGACCTGAAATCTAGATATCATCAGTTGCACATTCAGGATGCAAATATTCATAAGGCAATGTTTCGTACTCGTTATGGTCACTATGAGTTCATAGTGGTGCCATTTGGGTTGACGAACGTGCCTTCATTTTTCATGAGCCTCATGAATGGGGTTTTTCACACCTACCTTGATAATTTTGTCCTTGTGTTCTTAGATGACATATTGATTTATTCTAGAACTATGGAAGAACATGAAGGTCACTTACGTCAAGTATTGCAGTGCTTGAGGGAGAATCAGCTTTATGCTAATTTGGTAAAGTGTGACTTTTTCCAGTCTAAGGTGAACTATCTTGGTCATATAGTTTTGGGAGAAGGTGTATCCATGGATCCTTCAAAGATCCAAGCCATTGTTGATTGGCCAACACTGACCAACATTTTAGAAGTTTGGAATTTTATGGGTTTGGCTGGATATTACCGTCGCTTTGTTCAAGGTTTTTCCTGGATAGGACACCCAATCACTTCTCTTCAGAGGAAAGGGAAGAAGTTTGTTTGGTTAGAATAGTGTGAGTCAACTTTTTGTACCTTGAAGGAACTCCTTGTCAGTGCTCTGATTTTGGCAGTTCCTGATCCATCTAGAGATTTTATGGTATGCACAGAAGCCTCTTTGGAAGGTATAGGTGCAGTGCTTATGCAAGATGGACGTGTGGTTTCTTATGAGTCTCACAAACTCAAGAACCATGAGTTGAACTATCCAGTTCATGATTTAGAGTTGGCATTTATAGTTCATGCTTTGGTTAGATGGCGACATTTTCTGTTAGAGCGTCAGTTTGAACTACATAGCGATCACTGTAGTCTGCAGTATATTTTCACATAGCCGAACTTGGATGCTCGACAGTGGAGATGGATGGAATTCCTCTATGAGTATGATTTTGAGGTTTTTTATATTCAGGGGAGAGAGAATATAGTGGCAGATGCTTTGAGTCAGAGGCGGCATGAAGTTTTGGCATTGTCCCTTGGAGTAGAGTTGAGAGAGAGTATTCTCGGAGTTCTTCCTTAGGATACTTGGTATCAGGATGTTAGAGCCATGATAGAGTACGGAAGGCCTTTAGAGGGTAGATTTTCTAGATATAATCTTGAGGTAGATGGGCTTTTTCATCACCATGGATAGATCTATGTACCTTCTTTGGAGGGTCTTTGCATCTTGATCATGACTGAGGCCCATCGTGCACCTTATTTGATGCATCTAGGTGTCAAGAAGATGCACACAGATCTTAGATAGCTTTATCATTGGGCTGGCATGAAACATGAAATTATTGATTTTGTCTCAAAGTGTTTAGAGTGCCAGTGAGTGAAGGCAGAGCATCAGCACCCGGCAGGGCTTTTACAAGCTAATTTGATACCCGATTGGAAATGGGATATCATTTCCATGGATTTCATTGCTGGTTTTCCTATCTCTTCACATCGTCATGATGCCATCATGGTCATAGTTGATAGATTGACTAAGGTTGCTTATTTTGTTCCTATTCGAGCTTCCTATATGGCAACAGTGGTGGCACGAGTCTTCTTGGAAGATGTAGTGAGATTGCATGGGATTACGAGGTGGATCATCTTTGATAGAGATCCTATCTTTACCTTAGCATTGTGGACCTCACTTCAGCATGCTTTGGGGACTCAGTTGAACTTTAGTTCAGCTTATCACCCAAAGACAGATGGTCAGACAGAGAGAATGAATTAGGTTTTGGAGGACATGCTTCACATGTATGTTATGGACAAGTAGTCATGTTGGAAGGATTATATCTATTTAGTGGAGTTTTGTTATAACAATGGATATCATAGCTCCATAGGTATTTCCCCCTTTTAGGCATTATATGGTCATCCTTTCCGCACTCCTTTGAGTTGGGATTGGCTAGAGGACAGGGTGCTTATAGGACTGGATATTCTTCAGAAGATGGACCAGCAACTTGAAAGAATTCGTGAGCATTTGGTAGCTGCACAGGATAGGTAGAAGAAGTATGCAGATGCTCATAGGATAGATTATCAGTTTACTATTGGTGACTATGTGTTTTTGAGAGTGTATTCGCAGAAGAGTCCGATCCATTATGGAAAGGGTTCTAAGTTGGCACCTCGGTTTGTTGGCCCTTTTAAGATCCTTGAGAGGATAGGTCATGTTTCCTACCGTCTTGCCTTGCCACCAAGTCTATCCCGCATCCATGATGTCTTTCATGTTTTAGTTCTTTGACCTTATCATCCTAATGTGACACATGTTCTTGATTGGAACTCTTTACAGGTCAAGGACGGGCAACTTTCCATGGAGCCCATGCACATTCTTCAGCATCGGGATTTGATCCTTAGGGGTCACACCATCGACCAGGTAACAGTCATATGGGACCCAAATGATGAGACCTCAGCAACTTGGGAGGATGCAGTGAAGATGGGAGAGCTGTATTCTTATTTGTTTTAGGCTTCCAAGAGTAAGCCTAGGTTTGGGGGGGGAGAATGTAGTACCCCTACTGGTTTGAACTCATTAGAATCATATTTTATTATTGGTTGTTTTTAGTGGATACATTACCATGTTTTTTTATTCAAACTTATATGACATTATTTCATGCTTTATCTAGATATGAGATGCATAATTTATTGGCAGTATTTCAATACTTGTGATTTGTGGCATTTTATGGATTATTGCTATGTACTGACACTTTACTTTATCTATGCAATGTGGAATTATATGTTGTGTTTCTGTGAGTGTATTGGATGCAAGGGGATGATTTTCCTTCACTCATTTCAGTGAGACAGGGAACATTGTGATTCTCCTTCATCGGTGTGTATGTTGTGTTTTCTATATTGTATATATGCATGTGTGGTTCAGTGATGCAGGATATTGCAGGTACAAGTACCGGGTAGGTACGGGGTATCGTCTCCACCTGGCTTCACAGGTCTAACCGTGCCTTATATTTTCTGATGGAAGTGGACGAGATAGTATTTGACCCTATTTTATTCAGTTACACTCATGTGAGCGTCGTCAGTTGGTTGTCTTGTCAGTTTGTTTGGCCTTCGTATTTTGTTGTTTGATCTTTTATGAGTATTTGCTTGAGGTTTGCTCGGTTTGTGTGTTTAGTGGTTTTAATTAATTAATTAAATTTATGAAGTTATCTCATTATTGGTATGTTTGGTTTTCGGAATTATACTATAGTTGTACGTATTTTAAATATTAGGAATCGATTATAAACTTATATATATATTCAAAGGTGAATATAGTTTATGACTAATTACATTGATTATTTTAATGTGATTTATGATAAGTTAAAATATTTGAATTCTACGACCTAGCATATAGAATGATTAATCGTTTGTTATATAGATGTAAGTTAAATGGTAGACAACTTGATTTTATCGATCACACATATTCGTATATATATATATATATATATATATATATATATATATATATATATTGAGGTGAAGTTGTAAATTTAATTAATACAATTGTTGTCTTATGCTATAAAAATCATTATTCATAAAACATATTTATAAATATTAGCATATACGTAAATTATGAATATATATTATAAACTTTAAATGTCTAAGTTTAATATTACTTTGCAAAAGATGATATAGTCGCATGTTAAAAATATATATATCTTAACAAAAGGTGGTGGATTTAGTGCTAGGAGATAGCGACTATGTCGCATGGTAGGTTGGTTGGCCAATTAGACTCAAGTCGACTAATACATGTGGCCAAACTAAACAAACAATAATTATCAGTTAACTCCAACCTAAAGACAGCGACTTTGTCCCAAACTAGCTAGGAGTCGATAGGTGGCTAATACGTAGGCAAAACCATCAGTTTAGATGCAAAATTTAGAGCTTTAACGTGGAAGCCATGGCTTAGACCTGGGAGTATAATCAAGGAACCCACTAAAGACAAACACATAAATGTTTGTGACACTTTTCCAACCTCTCCATGGAGTGATCAAACTGATATAGTCATGGTGGATGAAAGAAATAAGCCATGTTAAAACTGCAGTTTGACTTCTTCATTCCATGCAGGATGGAAGTAGACCAACAGTGGTGGCATAAAACCAAAGGAAAAGATGCTTATAACTACAGTAAATAATAAGATAATAGACACATAGTACCATGAATCTAGGAATATCAATGATAGAAGGCAAATGTATACTTAAATCATGCATTAAAACAACAGAAATTGCATCAAGAAATGCCATCTCTATTAGACATGGAGAAGTAAGAAGAGTTAAACATAGACTCAAGTAATAGACTCCTAATCAATAACAATCACCAAGCCTTTGAATGGGGAGAAATCATAGGAAATATTAGGATAAATAGAGATGGAAGGTAGGAAGATGGACACACATTCAGAAGCAAGGAGAAATGATAGACTCTGGAAGGAAAGAAGAGAATAGGAGAGGGAGTAGAGAAGATAGTCTTATAGTATCGAAGAAAGAGAGAAGAGAATTGTTTTAAGAATAGAGTGATAGGATAGATTGGAGATATATTTGCAAGCATTCAAGGAAGGCGTAGATCTATTTGGAGGAAGCACGCCAGAGGTCTCTCAATGAGTTCAAGATTACAAAGAGGTCAGAATCTCTTTTAATTTTGGTTGTTATTTGAAATAAGGAAGTGTGAAATTAGAAGCTTTATATATAATGAACAATTTCACATATTATTTTGCATATGTTAGTTGTTACTAAATATGTGATATTAATCTTTTGGAAATAATGAAATGAAATCATTAATGTGCAACCCATTTCTTATGGTTTAAAATTCTAAGTTTATATCGCCTAAGCTCTCTATATTCCCATGTGTCCTAGTTCATTTACCTCTTTTCTCAACAAATGACAACATTTACTTATTTGTATTAATATAGTTGTAATTCTTATTTTCTAAAAATCTTAAATTGCAAGCTATTTATGCATTTGGCCGTTTTAAGAAAAGATTACCTGTATTAGGATCTTGTGTAAATGGTGTTTGTAGTCAAGTTTAAAGTCCATTGCAATTCTAGTTGAGTTTTCATTGTGTCCTATGTTGTTATATCTCCTTGGTCAGGTGTTGTTAAATAACCTTATTAATGTGAGCCATTGTGTGCTTTGTCCAAATGGTCAATCTTGGGTTAGTGATTGTGTATCCTTCACCTGTGGTTTGTCAAGATTAGGTATGGTTGTCTGTTTCGCCATAGAGTTCTCATAGAGAGACCTTTATTGTAGTTTCCTATGAGAGAGAGTGGCTTCCGAGTGAGGGTCATGCCCGAAGTGGATGACAAGATAACCCATTGAAAGTCAGTTAAAAAGTGACAACCTAATAATTGATTTGGGATGGGTGAGATAAATATTAACTAAGATAATGTACCTCATGCATAGGTGAGTGCTAGTATAGGGCTCATAATGTTATGAGAAGGCTTGGAATGGCAAACTTACCACCTTGTCTTCACGAAAGGATTGGTAGGGTCCACATAAGACTTAGTTGGAATCGAAGGTTAGGGAGAGGTTACCAGGATAACCCATAATGGGGGTCAGGATCTATGGAGGCTATACCATGGTATCCATCTTAAGCTATGCGATGACACTCTCTCCTTAGAGTCACTAGTGTTTATGAGTTGAGTCACATAGATGTTTTCAGAGTCTTGTAGTTCTTTCGTACTTGTCTTACTTTGCTTGCTTGAGGGTTTTCTACTATCTCCTAGCATGGTGAGGTGGTTCCATTTTGGGATCACATGGATGGGTGGTAGTGCCACTTTCCATCAGATGTTTTGGAATGTATCTTCAGGTGAGGAAGGGCTTCATTGGTGTTTCTAGGTTCGTGGTTCATGTACCAGCTCATTTCCATGATCATTGTTCAGTTCAGACCTTGTGGTCATTGTATCAAACTTTTATGTGACCTTGATATTGTAACTTTGTAATCTGTGGTATTATTGGAAACCATGTATTTATGGATATTGTAAAAGGGAATGCATTGGAGTACTTTGATTCTGTCATTATGAAATTTAGATGTATGTGTAGATTTTATCTTAAGCATTTAATTTTCCTAAATAGCTGAACAATTGGATTAACCATGGTGTTAATATGATCTACGAATTAATCTTCATTGGTAACCCTTAGGAAATCATACATTAGACTTTCATTGTGTTGTTAAACATGCTATTGATATGATTATGCACTTAATCTTTTAAAAAAAAAATATTATGCCCTTTTAGTTGCCTAGTTGTATTGTTTTCCTTTAGGGTTTCTAGCGGGGCATTACATTGTCTCTAGACTCCAACCAATTTTATCTAGAATTTTTCTTCCAAAAGATTTCTTCTCTGGCCAAAGTTTCCTCATATTCTGTTAATAATAATTTTTCCTTCATGTAGAGGTTATTATCCATCCCAAAACTAATGACCTCTTCATTCACTTCTTTTAGAGCTTCCTCTATTTTTGTTTTTTTCTTAAAGAGGTTCCCAAACTGATTTATGTTCCAAGCTATTAGATTTTGTTTAACTGTTTTTAATTTAGTGACTAATTTGAAGGGTTTAGAACCTATAACTCTAAATTTCATCCACCATTTTTCTATTAATTTTAAGATGTTATCATCTCTTATCCACATTAATTTAAATCTAAAAGGGCTTTTAGAGGAGGGTATGGATTCAAAGATGAAGAGTTGGACCAGGAAATCGTTAGAACTTGAGAGATGAAGGATTTTCGCTTCAAAGGTGTTTGAAATATTGGCCAAATTTCCTCTTATGAAGAATTTGTCCAACTTTTCTGCAATGTTATAGAAACCTTTCCTTCTATTGTTCCATGTGAAAGATTTTGTTTCTATTTTAATCTCCATGAGGTTGCAATTGATTATCTAATCTCTGAGATCAATGGTGGCCTGGTTGACTTTTTTTATGCCCCCCTATTTTTCTGATGGGTCAATATAAGCATTGAAGTCACCTCCAAGGATACATAACTGATCTGGGATAGAGGTAAGAAATTCTTCTCTCTCATCCCAGATTCTCTTTTTGTCTTTATTCTGAATAGGTCCATAGACATTAAATAAGACAAAATTTAAATTATTCTTAATGTTATTAATCTTGCCACACAACTAGTTAGGAGTCTTATAAAGTAGGTTAAAGGCCACTATCCTAGGGTCCCATATTACTGCTATTCTTCCCAAATCCCCTTTGGGTAGGGAGCCTTTCATTCTCCTTATTCCCAATTTTTAATCAAATATTTCTAACTGCTCTTTACTTAGTTTGGTTTCTTGTATCATTATTATATCTGGGTTAAATTTAGTTATGTAGCATTTTAAAATGTGCTACTTGTTAGGGACATTTAGGCCCCTAACATTCCATGTAAAGAGTTTCATTTTTCCTTGGGAAGGACCTTCCCCTTCCCTGCATGAAAGAGATTAGTTAAATTATTTTGGCCCTCAGCCTTGCCCGCTTTACTAATGAGTTCTAATATTGATTTCCTACCTCTTCTTTTTACCTCTCTTGCACAATCCAGGGATTCAATAATGTTTAGTGTTTTGGCTAAGCCCAACTCCTCTTCTACTTTATCCATAGGGGCTTCGACTTCTAGAATTTTAGCCTTTGAAATTTTCCCTTCTAGGAGACTTGACATTAGTAGTCTAATCTGATAAGCCAATTTCTCCTCATCTGCTACTTCATTTATAAAGGAGTCAGTCAAGTCATTGACTGTTTCATTGCCCACATACTCCAAAATGATTTTGTTCTCCTTAGTGATCCTCCTGGCATACTCCTCCTATGTTTCCTCTGTTTCTATTATTAGAGGACTAATGGGCGATGACTCAAAGCTACCATTTTCATTTTTGTTCTCTGTTTGGGTAACCTTTTCCAAGCTATGTTTCATTTCCATAGGACAATCCAACTCTATCTTTTCACTTGAGTGGTCCTCCATGCACCATTTAAGGAGGGTTTGGTCTCCCATGGGAGGAATCAGGATGTCTTGGTCCATTAGTGAGGGAATTTCAGATGCGCCCTCAAAGCTGCAATCAATTTCCCGTTCCTCCAACTCTAGGGTTGGGGTTTCTCTTGGAAGTGGTTTTGAATCTGGATTGCTATTTGCATTCATATCTATTGAAACTATGTTGGTAGTTTTTCTCTCCCCTCATTTTTCTTTAACTAAACAGCTTTCAATCGGGCTCAGGGTGGCATTTACCATATCCTCAGATGGTGTTTTTTGATCTTTTTTGTGTTGTTTAGGGTTGGGAAAGGTTGGACATGGTAAGATTACTTCAATTTGTTCCACCCTACCCTTATATATCTCTAGTCTTACCACATACATCAAATGGTTAGTTATTATTTTAATAGGTTCCAATCTTACATCCTTTATGTGTAGTTTAGCCATTATTTTGGCTGTAGCAGAGGCTCTATAATTTTCTACAAAATCTTCAAAACCTCCTAGTGAATCCCCTATTCTAATCAGGTAGTGCTCATTAAGAAGTTCTAGTGGGAGATTTGGCAGTTCTACCCATCTGGGAACTAAGCAATTCTCAAACATTTTTGAGGAGAAATTTTGCCTCCATTTATAAAAGGAAAAACAATAACCTTTAAAGAAACAAGGTTGATTGTTAACTATATTTTCCCTTAGCTCTGATGAATTGCAGAGAATAAACAGATAATTATCTTCTAGGGTTGTGATACTTACCTATCCCTTGGTGGTCGAAACTAGCCACTGGATGATTTCTGAGGTGGAAGCACCATATCCGCACCATTTTCCAAACAACCCTTGCCTCATATATTCTTCCCAAAGGTTGTCTGTGTATTGATTGCTAATAATAATTATTTTTTGGTCCAATTTAGGATAACATTTTTCTCATTTCTTCTCTCTATATTTCAATCTTTTATTTTCCAGGATGTTAACTCGAGGAGGGTTTACAGGGAGCTTTAACAAAGGCTCAACCCTAATCCATTTTTCACCTAATTTTGTCAATTTTTCTCTAGTGGCAACAAAATTACCAGGTGGTGATGCCTTTAGTGGAGGATGCCTATTGACCATCCCTTTCCTCCATTTTAATGGTTTCTAAGAGCCAGTCTAGGGTTCCCTTGTTTCCCATACCAACCTGAGGCTCTCGTGGCAGATGCAGGGTTTGTTTTTTGAGATTTCAAGACCTCAATACTGATTGGAGGACCCTTAGGAACCCTAGCCACATCCTTGCATCTTTTATTCAAAGAAACCGGGATCGAATTTGCCCTCGTAGCGCAAGTATTTAAGACTTTGAATCTATTTTCAGACCGCACCTTATTACAGTGGGTGAAATTTTGAGGTTGTCCAGTTTGCCCAGGTGAGCACATGGTGAATCCATGAGATTTCTTCTACCTTGTTCCTTTCGAATTTGCAGTCAATTTTTTCAGTAATCCACTTTTCATGGATGCGAACTTTTGCAAAGCCATCATTTCATAAATTTTTTTCATAAATTAAGAATATTATTTTAATTATATGCAATAAATTAATAATATAGTTCTAATTTTTATAATAATAAATTAATAAATAACAAAAATATAATAATAAATATATACAAACTTTTACAATATAATTATAATATATTAATAATATAATAATTAAAATACATAATTGATTAATAATTTTTCATAATTTAAAAATTACGATTATAATTTAGGGTTAAGTTAGGTTTAGTGTTTAATTAGTGTCAGGTATAGTTTTTAATTATAATTAGTATTACAATAATGGTTAAATTAGGATTCAATTAGGCTTAGAATTAAACTAAACTTATATCAACACTAACCCTAATTTATCTTAGAATAGTAACTTTACTCATCAATATTTATCATGATTTCCATAAAAATTCTTTTATGATTTTGTTTCAATTTAGTAACCCAAATTTAGATTGTATTAATTTAGTTATAGTAATTTTATTAATCATTAGAGATATCTAAAATGGTAGAAATATAATTGATGTATAAATAATTATGTTAGAAAAATCAATTATTCATAAGAAAAATCTATAATTCATTAACAATTCTTCACCCAAAGTTTAATCCACCATATTTAAATTATTATTGAATTTTGTCTACAATAATATATATATATATATATATATATATATATATATATATATATATATATATAATGAAAAATTGTAACTTAAAGGAGATAAAAAGATAAATAACCTTTTAAGTGAAAAGAAGTGCATAAGGTGAAATAAACCTCAAGAAATTACTATTATAATTTTAGGGGTAAGCTAGGGCTATGGTTTAATTAAGATTAGGTATATTTTTTTTAATTATAATTATTATTACAATTATGGTCAAATTAGGATTCAATTAGGGTTATATTTCATTATATCAACCCTAATCCTTACCCAAAGCTTTATCCTAGAATAGTAAATTTAATCATAAATAGTAGTCTTAAATTCCTTAAAAGTTTCTTGATGATTTTATTTCAATTTAGTGATCCAATTTAAGATTGACTTAATTTAATTATAAGAATCTTATTAATATAATGTATGGTAATTGGTTTATTATTTCTAAATTTGATCATGTAAACATTTATTTCATCAATTTTTTGTGATCATATTCTATGATTCAACATCAAGATGAGTTACAGTCTATGTGTGAGCTCGAACAACTAATGGAGGGAAATTTGAATTTTGCAAATGGAGGGAAATGCACGGTTGGTTTTTCCTCTGGTTATGCAGCCTTTGCAGCTCAAGGACAACTTGTCTCTTTGGGATCTACGGGGGATGATGAGGATGGTCGAAAGGATGGGGACCCATGGCATCGGAACCCTCCTCTTGACTTTACAAATACTGAATATTCTACAAATTTGGGTCACGAGATCTTGAACGTGGAGCTGGAAAAGACAGTTGGAGACAAGGTGGTCAAATCCTAGAATAGTTTCTTTGTAAACAAGCCTACTGGTAAACCTACCTTTCCCTCTACGGAAGATATTTCTAATAGAAAGGTAGGTAGATTAGCTATTGTTGTACTAGACGTGGTCATAGATCACAGTATTTCTCTTATGGCATTTTCTCTTGTGGGGAAATTTGTTGGACCCAGACATAATATTGAAGTTGTTAGGTCTTTTGTGAAGAGAAAATGGAGGGTGAAAGGACATGTTGATGTTTCAGCCCTGTCAAGTGGTTTTTTTGTCTTTTTCTTTCCATGTGGTGAAGACTTGGAAATGGCTTTGAGCAAAGGACCTTGGATGCTTGGGAAGTCTTCTTTATCTTTAAGAAAATGGTCTCCAAAAATGGATCTCAATGACTCCTTTTTTGAATCTACTTTGGTCTAGGTGCAGCTCCCTAATTTGGTGCTTGAATTTTGGCTGGAGGACGTGTTTTTTAGGAATTGCTAAATCCTTTAGGGAGCTTGTGGGTATAGATTCTATGATAGCAGCACAAAAAAGACTGGTTTATGCGAGGATATGCATTAATATCTCATAGAAAATGAACCTTCCTAGCTCTATCAAAATAAATTCCAAGCTAGGTAAGTGGGAACAAGTCATAGAGTTTGAATCCCTCCCTTTCGTGTGCTTTTCATGTAAGAAAGTTGGAAATTAGGCAAAGGCTTGTCCTAGTAACCCAAAGAATGCTCAGAAGAACAATAATCATGTTAAACAGATCTAGAAAGAGAAGTTGAACAAAAATGAGGAGGGTAGATCAGAAGGAGGAATTGGATTCCCTAGTAACTCAAAAGATATAACAAGGGATGAAAGGAAAGCTAGTCCTTCCAAGGAGATTCCTCAGAAGGAAATCAGAAAGGATGAAGAGAATGTATTTGAAGTTAAAACAAGCAATGCCTTTGAAGCTTTACAGAATCAAGAAGAAGAAAATGTAATTATAGAAGAAATTATTGAAGACGGTGAGATTGGAGACACAAATGAATCACAATATGAGATTCCAAAAGAAACAGAACATGAATATAATAAAGTGTGTTCAAAGGACTCTAAAGCTCCAGATGTAATCTTTGAAGAAAAGACCCAGTTTAGATCACCCCAGATTAACCTTAACTCTCTATTCCAGAACTTTGGGACTGATTTGCCCACCTCATCTTAGCAAAAAGGAGAACCTTGGAATAGTAAGAAGTCTGCATATTAAAATGAAGAAGATGAAGAGTTAATAGAAGTGGGAAAAAAGAAAAACAAGAAAATAGGCTGTTCTAATGGGGTTAAAACTAGAACCAGATCTAAGGCAGATATTGGAATTTCCAAATCTCCACAAGGGTGCAAAAATATGAAGTGGCACATGGACCAGGAGAGAAAACAAAATATAGCTGATGGAAGGTAGCAGACCATTCAGGAATCCTGCTCCTAGGTTTCCAAATGAAGGTAATCTCTTGGAACATTAGAGGCCTAAGTGGTCTCCATAAGAAGGATGTGCTCGGGAATTTTATTAGAGATCATAAGCCGGACATTATCCTAGTTCAGGAAACTAAAATGAGTAAGGAAAAAGTAGAAAAATTAAAATTCTTTAAACTTGAGGGTGTGTGTGGCAGTAGTTCTAATGGAGTGTCTGGTGGGGTTGCCATATTTTGGAATAAGAAAGATATTGATGGAGACTTGATTGATGAAGATGGTAATATCATTTCTATGAGAGTCAAATGCATTGCTGAAGGATAGGACTGGGTGGTTACCAACATTTATGCCCCCAACTCTAAAGTTGCTTGGAGCAAGTTTTGGGACAAAATCCAGCAGAAAAGAGGGACTTTTACCCTGGATAGTTGGCTTTTGATGGGAGATTTCAATACTCCTCTACAGGAAATTGAAATATTTGGTGGAACCCAGGCTCAACTGGATAATAGGATTAATCTTGTGGACTTTATCAATACCAATGCCCTCATTGGCACTAACCTTTTTGGAGATTCCTACACTTTGTCTAATCGAAGGAATGGAGGAGAACTTATTTAGGTAAGGCTTGATATATCTCTTATTACTCCTGACTGGGTCCTTAAGTATAGATGCTCTTTATCTATTATTAACATAATTGGATCGGACCATTATCCTATTTCTTTTGTTGTTGATTCTATTAAGGGCAAACACTGCTTTCCCTTCTAGTTTGAAATAATGTGGATCTCACACCCTTCCTTGGAAGCTTCCATTTCCAAATGGTGGAATACAACTGTGGATGGTTCTGCCATGTTCAAAGTTGCAAAAAAGTTAAGAAACATCAAAGATAACATCAAGGTTTGGAATAAAAAGGTTTCTGGGGATATTTTTGAATCTAAGAGGAAGCTCAAGGAGGAATTAGAATAGATTCAAAATTCTACCTAGAAACATGGTTATAAGAATGTCCCCAAGGCTAAAGAAGATGAGGTTCTATCCAAATTACACGATACTATTTCAAGAGAAGAAATTTACTGGAGGTAGAGATCCAAGGCAATTTGGTTAGAGGTTGGTGACAAAAATACTAAATTCTTTCATATGACATCAATGAAGCATAAAGCAACAAGTAGAATTTCCATATTGATTGTTAATGATAAAAATATTGTCAAAGATGATGATATAGTTGATGAAGCTATAAGGTTCTTCTCTAACCTTCTGACTGGTAGCAAGGAACTTGACGTTATTAAGCAACAAGATCTGGTTGAAAATATTACTAAGATTATTGGACCTAGTCAAAATAGGATTTTATCTGCCATCCCCTCAGTTGATGAAATTAAAAGAGTTGTTTTCTCCTTCCAAGGGGATAAGGCACCGGGCCTAGATGGCTTCCCCATGTTTTTATTTCAGGAATGTTGGCACATTATTGGGGCTGATGTGGTCAATGTTGTCAAATAATTCTTTGGTTCCAAAATAATTCTTAAATAAATCAACTCTACCTTCATTGCTCCAATTCCTAAGGTGGATGGAGCTGATTCTATGGGTAATTTTAGGCCAATAAGTGTATGCAATTCTTTTTACAAGATAATCTCAAAAGTCCTAACTTCTAGATTGCTGGTTATTCTTCCTCTTGTTATCTCTGAGGAGCAAAATGGATTTGTCCTGGGTAGACAGATTTTGGACTCTATAATTCTTGTGCATGAGAATATCCATTCTCTTAATGCTACAAACAAAGAGGGATTCCTCATAAAGCTAGATTTGGCAAAAGCCTATGATAGGGTTGAATGGCACGTTCTTTTTAGGATCATGGAAGCCTTTGGATTTGATGAGAAGGTTATCAAAATCACTAGAGCAATGATATGTACACCGAATTTTTCTATTCTTGTTAATGGATCTCCTTCCATATTTTTTAAGTCTTCAAGGGGTCTCAGGTAAGGAGATCCTATCTCGCCCATTATTTTCACTATTTTTGTAGAATGTTTGAGTAGATTGATTCAAAAGTTGAAGGAGAAAATGATCATCAAAGGATTTCAAACCTGTTCAGCTAATTTCTTCTACACTCACCAACAGTTTGTTGATGCTACTATATTATTGGGATACTCTTCTATGAGTGAAGCTTCTGCCTTCAAAAATGCTCTCAGCTCTTATTCCCTTGCTATTGGCTAGGAGGTTAACTGGGAGAAATCTTCTATTTACTTCATCAACACTCCCTTGTTGAGGCAGCAGAGGATAGCTAACATAATTGGCTATAAGGTTGAGCTGCTCCCCTCTACTTATTTGGGCCTCCCTATTCATTTGGCTCCTCCAAACTCTTTTTGCAATTCTTTGATTGATAATTTCAACCAAAAAATGGTTGGATGGAAAGGCTCTATGTTGTCGCAGGCTGGTAAGCTCTAGCTTGTTCAAGCTACCCTTCATAATCCACCTGTTTATTCTCTTAATTTGTTTAGTATATCAGACAAATTTGCAGAAGTGTTAGAAATAATCCAAAAAATATTTCTTTGGTCTGGTGTGGAAGATAAGAAAAGGATTTCTTTGGTTGCTTAGGATAAAGTTTGTGGTCCTAAAAGTAGTGGGGGGTTAGGTATCAAATCCCTTAAACCTTTCAATAAAGTTTTGTTAGCCAAATAGGTTTGGAGGGCCTATGGTATTAAGAGAGACTGGAGTAGGGTGTGGTTTGGATCTTTTATTTGGAATAGTATGATAAAATCTATTAAAGTTACTAAAGTTGGAGTTGGCTGGGTCCTTGGCAAAGGTAACAAAATCAGATTTTGGGAGGATGTCTCGATCAAAGATGAGTCTCTTTTTAACCAGGATTGCAGCCATATAATTGAATATTGTAAAAGGAGGTTTGGTTCTATGGTCTGTAATTATTGGGAGGGGAATAAACGGGTTAGACTTGATTCTGTTTATGTTGGATTCTCTTCTCTCCAATATGATTTGTTGTCCTTTTCTGTCAGCAAAGAGTCAGATGATGTCTTCTTATGGAAGAGTAATCCTAGGGGTACTTTTACTATTGCTTCTACTTACAAAAAGATATCAACTCAGGCTTGTAACCCTATATGGACTAAAGTTTGGAATAGATTCCTCATTCCTAAAGTTTATATGTTTTTCTGGCTTGCCACTCATAACAAGATTCTCACTATTGATAACTTGGTCAAAAGAGGATTTATGATCCCTAATAGGTGTGAGTTATGTCAGAAAGAGGCCGAGTCTGTGGATCATTTGTTCATTCACTATTCTTTTACCTGGGAAATCTGGGGTAAAGTGTGGATGCAATGGAAAGTTGATTGGGCTATGTAGAATAGTTTTAAGGAAGTCCTTTGGCATTGGATTTTCCCTACCAAGCTTCCCATCATCAAGACCCTTTGGTCCTTTCTTCTTCCTATGACCAGTTGGCATATTTGGAAGGAGAGAAATAATAGAATTTTTAGGGAGACTAAGTGTTCTTCTCAAGTGGTCTTTGAAAATATTTGTAGGGATATTAAAGAAAACATCAACACCATTCACAAAAGCAACAAGTAGTGTAGTTATATTGATATGAATGATAATGATAAAGGATTCTTACAAAATGAAAATTATTGAATAAGGTTTGGAAGTCTAATATAAAGAGGAGAAGAGATAATGTGGTTTGGAGGTTCCCTCCTCATGATTAGGTGAAGGTGAACTTTGATGGTGCAACTAAAGGAAATCCATGTAATGCTAGTGGGGGAGGTGTTATCAGAAATTCTCATGGCTTTTGTGTTACTGCAATTGCTTCTCCCTTTGGAATTCAAAACAACCATGTTGCAGAAGCTTTGATAATGTTAAAATGTCTACAACTTGCTTAGGGTTTCAATTTTAAAAACAATTGGTTGGAAGGGGATTCCCTTAATATAATTCGGGTTATTAAAGGTATTAGTTCCCCTTCTTGTAATATCCAAAATGTCCTTGATAAGGCAAAAAAAATGTTAGATTCTTGTGATAGTGTGGTTATTACCCATACCTTTAGGGAAGGTAATAGGGTAACCGATTTGTTAGCTAATGAGGGGGTCATTTTAGCAAAAGATGCTAATTATATCAGAGAGTCATCATGTAAGAAAAAAGTTTGAGAGCAATTATTTTATGACAGGATCAATGGTACATATTAATCTCATCATTACTCTTTTTGGTTCGGACTTCAATGATAGAGTTTGGAGTGAGGCAGATTGTCAGATGATGACATGTCTCAAGTGTCACATTAATGAGTATAGGTGTGAAAGGCCTTATCATATTAAGTACTGGGTTAGTTTGCATGTTTTAAAGGGCTAATTGAAAAACAAGTTAATTACCTTGGTTTTCGATTCCAACTTCTCTGTTCTTCAGCATTCAATTAGTTTGTGCTCCCCTGAGGGTTTTGATTTGAACTACTTCTCCATTATGGGTGGAAATCTCAACCATAATGAGCCCACCAGTTGTGATAGTTGGAAAGGTGAAAGGAAAATTTGGAGAAGGTTGCATAAAAATGGCTTCACTGATTATATGGAGAAATTGCATGGGAGGAAGAAGCCTGTTTCCCGTAGTTTTGCCAAGGGTTGGAAAAATAATAAAGTTACTCTATTTGGTCAAACCTAGAGAGTGGATGAAGGTTTGGTGGCCAAGGTGATTGGTTTGTAGAAGGTCAGCATCAGGTTTTATAGAGATCATAAGTTCTCGGTGGAAGCCATAAAAAATTTCCCCAAGAACGAAGAAGAAAGGGATCGCCTTGCCAAAAAGGATAATATTTCCTATTATCTCCCTAACCAGGTAAACTTCTTTAGAAAGAAAATGTTGAAAGTGTTAATGGAGTATCTTACTATTGATGGTAGGTTCTCAAAAATCTATAATTATCACTTTTTTATCCTTAATCACTTTTGCCATGGTTCTAAGATATCTTTGCCCTTCTATCTAGCCTACTCCCTTAATGATAGTCCGGCTGACCATGCTGAGAAACCCAATTTGTACCCCATTTCCCACCAAGGTCTTATTCTATTAATTTATGAGTATCTTAAGGATAAAGTTAAGGCCAATAAGGATTATCCCCTTGTGGAGAGTGCCCATATCTGAGGATGATGACAGTTCTGAGTCTGATGAGGATTCTACCAATCATCCCCCTAAAAAGAAATTGTGGGTTGGTAAGAAAGCTGAAGAAGACACTGAAGAGATGGTTGATCCTGAGTAGGAGCAGGAGAAGGAGGTGGAGAAGGAGGTGAAGCATGAGAAGGAGAAGGAGGTGGAGGGTGAGAAAGGAGACAAGGATAATGAGTAGGGTAAAGAGGAATTTGATGAGTTAGAGGAGAAGGAGAGTCCCTATGATATGGACAATAGGGATGAGTTTCAGAATAATATGGAGGAGGGCAACCCTAGGCCTAAGGATTCTGCCCAAGACATGGAGGATGTGGATACTATTCTAAATGCTATTAGAAATAGTTCTCTGGAAATTTTTATTTTCTAGAAGTGGGTGGTTGATAATATTACCAACATTCAAGAAAAACAGAGAGAGCTAGAGCTCAAAATTGATAATGTGGTTAAGGATATTAATGATAAAGGAAAAGAGAAAAATTCTGAGGATAATAGTGAAGTTGAGGATGAAAAATAAATTCTTGACTGGTCAAAGGGTGACATCATAAAGAGAGATGTGAAGCACCTAGAGGATGTGGTGAGGACTCTCAAAGAAAAGGGTGAGTCCAATTATGAACTAATAAACAATAGGGTTCAAAAAACTGAGAGTGCTCTGAGGAAAATCATGGAGCATAGCTTGGTTGTGATGAAGGTTACTTACCAAAACATGAATGCACTAGTTGCCTACCTGGAGAAGGATAAGTAGAACAAAGATACTGTGATTGTTGATGATGGGCCAGGTTCTAGCTCTATCCAGCATTCTTCCAAATGTAGAACTAGGCAAAATGCTAAAGAGTTGGAGTTGAAGACTAAAGGTAATCAATAGGTGTAGGAAAGAAAAGACCTTAAAGAGGCAAAAAATACAATGATGATGCTTGTCAAGGATGTTGAGGAGACCATAAAGATTCTCACCTAGATGTTCTAGTTTTGTTTTAGGTGTGCCAGTATCTCGATGGTCTTTTGTTGTACTTTTCTCTGGTTGTTGTCTTTTGTGTTGATCTTTTGCTGCCTTTCTTTCTTTGTTCTGTCCTTTCTTGCTTCTCTAATGCTTTTCTTTATGATATGTAAGTGGGTTTCGGGTCCCTTAAAACATATTTTTCCTTAATAAAAAACATCAAGATGAGTTGGCTTGGGAAGGGAATTTATCTAAATAATAAGATTATGTTTCAAATAATTTTAAATTTTAAAGTTGACAAATCTTTATTCACATTTTTAGGATTAATTCAATGAATTAGAAATTATGACTTCGAATTTTAATTTTAGTAGATTACTCTTTATTTTTGGTTTTTATGTCTTGCAATTTTTCATTAGAGTAATATTTAAATGATATAATATAATTAACTAAAAATTTAACCTAAGACTTTTTTTTATGGATAATGGGCCTATGGTCGAATAGTTTCATTAATTAAATGAAATTACATAAAGTTTACAACCCAATTTAGTGTGGGCACCTGTAGAAAAGAATCGAGCTAAGAAAACCTCCGGTCTTGCCCAATGAAAGAAATTTCCTGGAAATAATCAGAACAACAGTAAGTGGTCAATTTCCATTCCAGACCAATACATTTAATAATCCTTGTCACAACTATCATACAAATTCCATGGAAGAGTTTGCAGAAATTGACTGCACCAATGCCATATTATGATAATGGTGGAATAAGATAGTTCTGAATACAACATGTTGGAACCTCTACCTAAATACTGCAAAACCAGAATGCCAAAACAACTACACACTCTTCCAGCATACTGTTAGACAAGTCTCAAACAAAAAATAGAAAAGAACTATAGCCATAGTTGATAAATTCCCCCATTTTATCTAAGTATAGACAATTACCATAACTTTCCACTATGAGAATGCACCAAAAGATTACCCATAAAAGATCATATTACTCTCAAGTCAATCCGGCTAATTCATACCAATATATAGCAGAGTAAATCGAGGTAAAGTAAGAGAACAAAAAGATTTAACTTATAAGATCTGTTGAAGCTAAACATATCCCAGACTAGGGCCATGACAGTCATAAACTATTTTAAGAATCCCAACCAAAGTAACACTGAAATTGAAAGCGAAAACCTAACTTGCACCTGGCTACCAAGGGATACCACAAGTAAAACCACAAACAAAAAATAATATAAATATATATATATACATATACACGAAAAGGATAAAAACAAAACTGAGAAAAGAAGGAAAGGAAAACTTAGAGCATATACAAGGGCGAAGAGAAGATACACAACCATGGATTCAAGAGCCAAAGAAAGTACCAAACAGATGAAAGAAACATGATTACAAATGTATATACTATTAGGTCTCGGAGACAATTGAGAGGGGGGTTGAATTAGTTGTCAAATAAATTTGAACCAAAAACATCTTATCCAAACTTAATGCTTAATACCGGTAAACCAAATTTTATGTCAATAGATAGTTTATTAGTTAATTGTAGTACTGGTAAAGATTAATGCATGAAACAAAAAGATAATATCTTCCACAACACATAACACCAATATTTGTATGTGGAAGCCCTGTAAGCGGAAAAATCATGATGGGAAACCTTACCCACAATCAGATGATACTAGTGCAGATAGTATGTGTATACAATAGGGGGTGTGCACATGCAGAAAGGCCAAGCGCCTAGAGCTCATTTCTCAAACACAAATAGGAGTCACACTGGCTACAATTGGATGGTTAAATCCAATAATGATGTACTGCTCAAAATAGCATCTTCATATGATGGATTCAGTACCGGTTCAGTTGTGATTGCCTTCATAGAAACCTTCCTTCAACCTTAAAATGATGTCTATGTGTATAGCTCTACTTATTCTTGCATATACCGAATTACAATCCTTCTCACATTGGCATATTGATCTTACTAATAAGATCTTACATTTATACCATAACCTAAGACCAATTTTAATAGGTCAACTCTAAAAGATATTACAATAAAATCAATTTACAAGTAAATCAATAATCGATGCAATATCTGATTCAACATATCAGCTTAAAGCATTTACAACAATAATAAATCATCTCCATAGCGTGTCATGATGATCTAGAATAGATAAGCCTGTTGGTGCTTATCCTGGACCTATTTACCAGTAACAACAAATATGCAAACGCGAATATACCAATGAACAAATCTCCAACATAAAGTGTCCAAATGATATCTTCAACATAACCAAGTGTTTTCCATGTCATCCCAAGTGTCAGTGAACAATATATCCTACCGGTGTATCAAATACCAGTGACTGTGCATAAGTCACTAGCTTGTCGATGAACTTTTCCAATTCTCCAAGTGCTAGAGTTGATAAGTGTTAATAGGTGTTGACATCAATGACAAAACCATATCCAAAATACCAACAATCTCCCCCTTTGGCATTTATGGCAACACAAGATGGAAAAACCATCAAAGTGCCAAAACAAAAATGCCAAATACCAAAAACCGACAATCACCAAAAGAGATCAAAATCAGAAATCAAAATTCAGGTACAGAGAGTAATCAATCTCTCCCAAAATAACAATCTCTCCCCCTTTGACATCAAATGCCAAAGAAATATAAAAACTAGGTTCAAATATAAAATACCAACTTATCAGTATACCAACTACTCCCCCTAAGAAGTAGCTCTCTTCATTAAAGCCAGAGTAAAAGATTTCTCTGTTAGTTCTGTCAGTTGATGACAAACATCAACTATCTAAATCTCTATTGGTGGGCATATGAACCCAAGTTGATCTCTGAGATATTCAAAAGTCTCCTTAGGCAGAGGTTTAGTGAAAATATCTACAATCTGCTCTTTAGTATTCACATAAACCAATTTGACTTCTTTTGCTTCAACATTCTCTTTCAGAAAATTCAGTTTGATAGAAACATGTTTAGTTTTAGAATGTAGTACCGGATTCTTAGATATATCAATTGCTGCAGTGTTATCACAATAGATAGTTATAGGTTCTTTGCATTGTATCTTTATGTCCTTCAACATTTTCTTAAGCCATAATACCTGTGCATAGTTAGTTGCTGCTGCAACATATTCTGATTCTATTGTTGATAAAGATGTGCAACTTTGTTTCTTACTCAACCAAGAAATGAATCTGCTTCCAAGAAAAAATGCTCTGCCAGTGGTTCTTTCTCTGTCATCTACATCTCCTACCTAATTTGCATCTGTGTATGCACATAATTCAAAGTTTTCATCTCTAGGATACCATAGGCCAAGATTTGTAGTGCCTTGTAAGTACTGAAAAATCCTTTTTACTGTTGATTCATGTTTTTCTTTAGGATTACTTTGATATCTTGAAACAATACATATTGCATTCATAATATCAGGTCTTGTTTGTGTCAAATATAGTAGACCTCCTATCATAGATTTGTACCTAGTTAGATTAAGAGGTGTAGATTCATCCCTTAGTAATAATTTGTCATTTGTAGTCATAGGTGTGCTTATTGGTTTAGAGTTTTCCATCCCAAATTTCTTTAGTAACTCCTTCAAGCACTTAGATTGACTCAAGAATATACCTTTTATCAGTCTGTCAAATCTGCAATCCTAAAAATTTGTTTATCTCTCCAATCATAGACATTTCAAATTCTTGCTACATTTTAATAGAAAAGTCTTTACATAATCCATCTTCTCCTCCAAAGATTATATCATCAACAAAAACTTCTATAACCAAGATGTCATCATTAGTCACTTTATAGTATAAGTTGTTGTCAGCATTACCTTTAGAAAAACCAACTTCATAAGATATTTATCCAATCTAGCATACCAAGCTCTTGGAGCTTGCTTCAATCAATACAAAGCTTTCCTTAACCTACAAACCATATCTTTTGTTAACTTTAAAAGAAAATCCATTAGGTTGCTCAATGTAAATTTCTTCTTCAAGATCTCCATTCAGAAATGCACATTTAATATCCATTTGATATACTTTGTAGTTCTTGTGTGCTGCAAAAGCCAAGAATAATCTGACCACCTCAATTCTAGCCACTGGTGCAAAGGTTTCATTGTAATCGATTCCTTCTTTTTGTGAATATCCCTTACACACTAGTCTTCCTTTATTTATGATTACCTTACCATCTTCATTAAGTTTGTTTCTGAATACCCATTTTGTTCCAATTACATTTTTGTCTTTAGGTCGGGAAACTAATGTCCATGTGTTATTCTTTTGAATTTGTTCTAATTCTTCTTCCATAGCTTTAATCCAATGTTTATCTTCACATGCCTCATTAATTGATGCTGGTTCAATTTGAGAAATAAGACATACCTCTTCATTTGCCAGTCTTCCTCTTGTCATAACTTGATACTTGTTCCCAATTATCTAATTTTCAGAGTGGTTCAATCTTACATACCGTGGTGTCTTTGTTTGCTATTGTTCCGTGGTTATAGTGGAATTTTCAGATGATACCTGTGTAACTAGATCTTCATTTTGTACCAGTGTGTTCGATGTAGGTTCATTTTTCAATATCTTTGTCGCCAGTTTAGAGTCTATATACCTTGAAGTTCCTCTAAACTGTTCATCAATTTTCACATTTTTACTCAACAATTTTCTGCAATCTCTTGTTAAAACATCTATATACTTTGCTCTTAGAAGAATAACCAAGAAATATTCCTTCATCACTTCTAGGATCAAATTTGCCAATATACTCATCTCTTCTAATATAACATTTACTTCCAAATATTCTAAAATATTTAAGAGTAGGAGTAATACCAAACCATAGTTCATGATGGGTCTTACCAGTTTCACCTTTGATGTGAACTTTGTTGAATGTGTAGACTGTTGTTCTTATTGTCTCTCTCCAATATACATGTGGTAGATTTTGTTCTGATAACATACTTCTAACTGTATCCAAGATAGTTGTATTTTTCCTTTCTACAACTCCATTCTGCTGTGGTGTCCAAGGTGCTGATAACTCTCTTTTGATTCCATTCACTTCACAAAATGTATTAAATTCCTTAGATGTGAATTCACCTCCTTGATTTAATCTTAGACATTTGATTTTCTTACTGGTTTGATTCTCTACCATTGCCTTGAATAGCTTGAATTTCCCAAGTGCTTCTGATTTTTCTATGAGAAAAGTAACCCAACACATTCTATAATAGTCACAAATGATTAGCATGTAATATCTATCACCTTGTAAGCTTTTAGTTCTAGCTAGACCACATAAATCAGTATGAATTAAGTCAAGAGCATTATTGTATTTTTTTGGAATACTTTTAAAAGATGTTGTAACTTTTTTTCCAAATTGACATTCCTTACATACTGTATTGTGAGGTTTAACAATCTTAGGTAAATCTCTAACTACTTTAGTTGTATTGATTTTCACAATGCAATCAAAATTTACATGACAGAGTCTCTTATGCCATAGCCAACTTTCATCAATATGTGCAATCAAGCATGTCTTTTCATTGTTATTCAAATGAAAGATATTACCTCTAGTTTGATTATAGATTGCATAATTTTGCATTTTCCATTCTTGAATTGTAACTGAAATCCTTTTTCAACTAATTTAACAACACTCAAAATATTATACTTTAAACCTTCAACATAGTAGACATTCTCAATATTATGCTTACCATCAAGAGATATAGTACCTTTTTCTTTTTTCAGATAAGCTTTATCATCTCCAAATCTTACTAGACCTCCATTATATTCCTAAAAAAGTCAAGAATTTACCTTTATCACCAGTCATATGATGTGAACATCCTGAATCAATGATCCATTCATCCTTAACTTCAATTTTAGCTGCCAGGGCCTGCTCTACTGGTTGAACAGTAGGTGTCGGTTGCTTTTCTATTATAGCAACAAAGACCCATCATGTTAGGTCCCAAAGACAACTGAGAGGGGGGGGGGTGAATCAGTTGTCAAATAAATTCAAACCAAAACAACTTAACCAACTTAATGCTTAATACTGGTAAACTAGTTTAATATGTCGGTAGATAGTTTTAACAGTTAATTGCTATATCGGTAAGGATTAGTGCATGAAACATAAAGACAAAGTCATCCACAACACATAACACCAATATTTGTATGTGGAAACCCTGTAAGGGGAAAAACAATGGTGGGAAACCTTACCCACATTCAAATGATACTACTGTAGATAGTAAGTTTACATAAATGGGGTCCGCACATGTAGAAAGTCCAAGTACCTAGAGCTCACTGCTCAATCACAAATGGGAGTCACACTGACTATAGTTGGATGGTTAAATCCAATAAGAATGTACTACACAAAATAGCATCTTCATATGTTGGATTCAGTACCGGTGTAGTTCTGATTGTCTTCACAAAAACCCTTCTTCAATATTCAAATGATGTCTACATGTATAGCTCTACTTACTCTCGCATATACCTTCACACAACCCTTTTTTGCATTCCACATCTGATCTTACAAATAAGATCTTACATTTATACCATAACCTAAGACCAATTTTAGTAGGTCGACTCTACAAGATATTACAATAAAAACATTTTACAAACAATACAATATCCGATGCAATAACCAATTGAACATGTCGGCTTGATTCATTTACAAAAGTAATTAATCATCTCCATAGCATGCCATGCTGATCTGGAAAAGATAAACTTGTCGATGTAACCTTGGACCTATTTTTCGGTAACAACAAATATGCAAATATGAATATGCCAATAAAAAAACTCCAGGACAAGATGTCCAAATGATGTCTTTGACATTACCAAGTATTTTCCATATCATTCCAAGTGTCGGTGATCATTATATCTTGCCGGTGTACTAGATATCGGTGACTATGCATGAGTCACTTGCTTGTCTTGTGAATGTTGCTGATTCTCTAAAGTGCTAGAGTTTTAGTAGGTGTTGACATCAATGACAAAACCATACCAAAATACCAACAATCTCCCTCTTTGGCATTGATGGAAACACAAGATAGAAAAACCATCAAAGTGACAAAACAGAAATGCCAAATACCAAAAACCAATAATCTCCAAAAAGGTCATAACCAGAAATCAAAATACAGATACAAAGGGTAATAATCTCTCCAAAACAACAATCTCTCCCCCCAGGAGCAACATGTGTTTTTCCATACCAATCTCTCCCCCTTTGACATCAAATGCCAAATTTACAACAAAACCAAGTTCATATACAAAATACCAATCAATATACCAACTACTCCCCCTAAGAAGTAGCTTCCCATCAAAGCCGGAAAAAAAATTTCTCTATTAATTATGCTGGTTGATGACAATCATCAACTTCCTAAGTCTCTATCGGTGGGGGTATGACCCCAATCTGATCTCTGAGATATTCAAAAGTCTCCTTAGGCAAAGGTTTAGTGAAAATATCTATGATCTTCTCTTTAGTATTCACATTAACTAGTTTTATCTCCTTTGCTTCAACATTTTCTCTTAGAAAATTTAGTTTGATAGAAACATGTTTGGTTTTAGAATGTAATACTGAATTCTTAGATATATCAATTGTTGTAGTGTTATCACAATATATAGTAATAGGTTCCTTGCATTTTACCTTTATGTCTTTCAACATTTTCTTAAGCCATAGTACCTGCGTACAGTTAGTTGTTGTTGGAACATATTCTGATTCTGCTGTTGATAAAGATGTATAGCTTTGTTTCTTACTCAACCAAGAAACTAATTTGTTTCCAAGAAAGAATGCTCTACCAGTGGTACTTTTTCTATCATCCACATCTCCTAACTAATTTTCATTTGTGTATGCACATAATTCAAAGTTTTCATCTCTAGGATACCATAATCTAAGATTTATAGTGCCTTGTAAGTACTGGAAAATCCTTTTTACTGTTGATTCATGATTTTTTCTAGGATTACTTTGAAATCTTGAAACAATACATACTGCATTCATAATATCAGGTCTGGTTTGTGTCAAATACAATAAGCCTCCTATCATAGATTTGTATCTAGTTGGATTAACAGGTGTAGATTCATCCCTTAGTGATAATTTGTCATTTGTTGTCATAGGTGTGCTTACTAGTTTAGAGTTCTCCATCCCAAATTTCTTTAGTAACTCTTTTAAGTACTTGGATTGACTCAAAAATATACCTTTATCAGTTTGTGAGATCTACAATCCTAAAAAGAATTTTATTTCTCCAATCATAGACATTTCAAATTCTTGTTGCATTTTAATAGAAAATTATTTACATAATCCATCTTCTCCTCCAAATATTATATCATCAACAAATACTTCTATAATCAAGATGTCATCATTAGTTATTTTGTAATATAAATTGTTGTCTGCATTTCCTTTAGTAAAACCAATCTTTAAAAGATACTTATCCAATCTTGCATACCAAGCTCTTGGAGCTTGTTTCAATCCATACAAAGCTTTTCTTAACCTACAAACCATATCATTGTCATCTATCAAAGAAAATCCATCAGGTTGTTCAATGTACACTTCCTCTTCAAGATCTCCATTTAAAAATGCACATTTAATATCCATTTGATAAACTTTGTAGTTCTTGTGTGCGGCAAAAGCCAAAAATAATCTGAGTGCCTCAATTCTAGCTACCGATGCAAAGGTTTCATTGTAATCAATTCCTTCCTTCTGAGAATATCCCTTACACATTAGTCTTTCTTTATTTCTGACAACCTTACCATCTTCATTAAGGTTTTTTCTAAAAACCCATTGGGTTCCAATTACATTTTTATCTTTAGGCCGGGGAACTAATGTCCAAGTGTTTTTTTTCTCAATTTGTTCTAATTCTTCTTCCATAGCTTTAATCCAAAATTTATCTTCACATGCCACATTAACAGATGATGGTTCAATTTGAGAAATAAGACATATTTCTTCATTTCCCAATCTTCCTCTTGTCATAACTCCTTTAAACTTGTTTCCAATTATCTGATCTTCAGAATGATTCAATCTTACATACTGGGGTGTCTTTGTTTTATGTTGTTCCTCAGTTACTATGGAGTCCTCAGATGATACCGGGGTAATTGGATCTTCATTTTGTACCGGTGGATTTAGAGTAGATTCATTTGTCAAAATTTTTGTTGCTAGTTCAAAGTCTATATACCTTGAAATTCCTCTGAATTGTTCATCAATCTTTACATTTGTACTTTCAACAATTTTCTTCAATCTTTTGTTAAAACATCTATATGCCTTACTCTTAGATGAATAACCAAGAAATATTCCTTCATCACTTCTAGGATCAAATTTTCCAATATACTCATCTCTTCTAATGTAACATTTTCTTCCAAATATTCTGAAATATTTAAGAGTAGGAGTATTACCAAACCATAGTTCATGAGGGGTCTTACAGGTTTCACCTTTGATGTGAACTTTGTTGAGTGTATAGACCGTTGTACTGACTGCCTCTCTCCAAAATACATGTGGTAGGTTTGCTTTTGATAACATACTTCTTGTTGCATCCAAGATAGTTTTGTTTTTCCTTTCAACAACTCCATTCTGCTGTGGTGTCTGAGGTGCTGATAGTTGTCTTCTGATTCCATTTACTTCACAGAATGTATTAAACTCCTTAGATGTAAATTCTCCTCCTTGATCTGATCTTAGACATTTGATTTTCTTACTGGTTTCATTTTCTACCATTGCTTTGAATAATTTGAATTTTCCAAGTGCTTTTGATTTTTCTCTGAGAAAAGTAACCTAACACATTCTAGAATAGTCATCAATGATTATCATGAAATACCTATCACCTTGTAAGCTTTTAGTTCTAGCTGGACCACATAAATCAGTGTGAATCAAATCTAGAGCATTATTGGATTTTTCTGGAATACTTTTGAAACTAGCTCTAACTTGTTTTCCAAATTGGCATTCCTTACATACTATATTCTGAGGTTTGACAATTTTAGGTTAATCTCTAACTGCCTTAGTAGTACTGATTTTCACCATGCAATCAAAGTTTACATGATAGAGTCTCTTATTCCATAACCAACTTTCATCAATATGAGCAATCAAGCATGTCTTTTCACTATTATTCAAATGAGAGATATTACCTCTAGTCTGATTACCAGTTGCAATTTCTAAACCAGTTCTATTCATGATTTTGCATTTTCCATTTTTGAATTGTAACTGAAATCCTTTCTCAACTAATTGACCAACACTCAAAAGATTATGCTTTAATCCTTCAACATAGTAAACATTGTCAGTGTTATGCTTACCATCAAGAGATATTGTACCCTTACCTTTTATCAAACAAGCTTTGTCATCTCCAAATCTCACTAAGCCTCCATTTTATTCTTGAAAGTTCACAAATTTAACTTTGTCTCCTGTCATATGATGTGAACATCCTAAATCGATGATCCATTCATCCTTTACTTCAACTTTAGCTACCAAGGCTTGTACTATCGGTTGAGCAGTAGGTGTCGGTTGATCTTCTATTATAGCAACAAAAACCCATCCATTGGCTATTGGATCCTCATCAGAATCATCAATCACACCTTCATCAACAATGTAACAAGATTTGTCTTTATTCTTCTTAAATCTGTATCTCTGATATTCTGAGTTAGGCTTGTATGTTCTTCTAGCTTCTTCTCTTAGTCTATCATCTCTATCAAGGCATCTTGAAGCCATATGACCAATCTTATTGCAGTTAAAACATTTAAACGGTACTTTATCTTCATACTTACTTCCAACTGGACCTTTAGGCATTTTCCTTGCAAATAGTGCTTCAAGTTCTTCAAGTTCTTCATTTTCTTTACTGCTTTCTTCAAGTTATCTTGCATAAAAGGTTTTCCAATCAGATTTGTCAAATGATGGAGCAGATGATGTTGATGCTTTAAAGGCCAAATCTATCTTTATAGTAGCAACATGACCAAATTCTTCAATTTCAAAAGTTGAAAGTTTCCTAATAAATGTATCCCTAGTTAGTGATGTATTAGGCATTGTTCTTAACTCATTTAAAGCAGTGACTTTCATTTTATATGCTAGTGGCAATCCTCTTAAAACTTTTGAAACAATTTCATCCTCACTTAAGGTTTCTCCACAACATTTAATACCCAAAACAATCACATTTACTCTTTCCATAAAAACATAAATCCTTTCATCTTCTTCCATTTTCAGATGTTCATACCTGACCCGGAAGATTTCAAGTTTTGTGATTTTGACTATGAAATCTCCTTCATTCAGTGTTTCCAAATGATCCCAAATATCTTTAGAAGTAGACCTATCTGATAGTCCCATGATTTGTTGATTTGATAATACGCTCAAAAGTGCTTCTCTTGCTTTGCAATCATTTTCCTCATCTTTAGTCAATTTGGGTGGAGTGGGCTGACTCTGAGTAGGAGAAGTATAACCATTCTTTGTAACATCCTAGATGTCTTTTCCAATGCAATTTAGATGTGTCTCCATTCTGATCTTCCATATGCCATAGTTGGTTCCATCAAGTTTCGGACTGTCCTTCCTGAAATAGTTAGTAGACATTGGATCTCCTCAAGTTGTTAAACTTCTGCAAAAGAGGACTAGGCTCTGATACCAATTGTTAGGTCCCAGAGACAACTGAGAGGGGGGGGTGAATCACTTGTCAAATAAATTCAAACCAAAAAAACTTAACCAACTTAATGCTTAATACCAATAAACCAGTTTAATATGTCGGTAGACAGTTTTAACAGTTAATTGCTATACCGGTAAGGATTAGTGCATGAAACATAAAGACAAAGTCATCCACAACACATAACACTAATATTTGTATGTGGAAACTCTGTAAGGGGAAAAACCACTATGGGAAACCTTACCAACAATCAGATGATACTACTGTAGATAGTATGTGTACATAAATGGGGTTTGCACATGCAGAAAGGCCAAGTGCCTAAAGCTCACTGCTCAATCACAAATGGGAGTCGCACTGACTACAGTTGGATGGTTAAATCCAATAAGAATGTACTGCACAAAATAACATCTTCATATGGTGGATTCAGTATCAGTGTAGTTCTGATTGTCTTCACAAAAACCCTTCTTCAATCTTCAAATGATGTCTGTGTGTATAGCTCTACTTACTCTCACATATACCTTCACCCAACCCTTTTTCACATTCCACATTTGATCTTACAAATAAGATCTTACATTTATACCATAACCTAAGACCAATTTTAGTAGGTCATCTCTACAAGATATTACAATAAAAGCATTTTACAAACAATACAATATCTGATGCAATAACTGATTGAACATGTCAGCTTGATGCATTTACAACAGTAATTAATCATCTCCATAGCGTGCCATGTTGATCTAGAAAAGATAAACCTGTCGGTGTAACCCTGGACCTATTTGCCGGTAATAGCAAATATGCAAATATTAATATACCAATAAACAAAACTCTGGGACAAGATGTCCAAATGATGTCTTCGACATTACCAAGTATTTTCGATATAATTCCAAGTGTCGGTGATCATTATATCTCATCAGTGTACTAGATACCGGTGATTGTGCATGAGTCGCTTGCTGGTGAATTTTGCTCATTCTCCAAAGTGCTAGAGTTTTAGTAGGTGTTGACATCAATGACAAAAAAATACCAAAATACCAACATATCCATTGTCTACTAGATCCTCATTGGAATCATCAGTGACTCCTTCATTAGCAAGATAACAAGATTTGTCTTTATTCTTCTTAAATCTATATCTCTGATATTTAGGGTTTGGCTTGTATGTTCTTCTAGCTTCTTCTCTCAATCTTGCATGTCTATCAGGGCATCTTGAAGCCATATGACCAATCTTATTATAGTTAAAATGTTTAAAGGGTGCTTTACCTTCATACTTACTTCCAACTGGACCTTTAGGCATTTTCCTTGAAAATAGTGCTTAAAGTTCTTCAAGTTCTTCATTTTCTCTTCAGCTTTCTTCAAGTTCTCTTGCATAGAAAGTTGTCTAATCAGATTTTTCAAATGATGGTGTAGATGATGTTGATGCCTTATAAGCTAAATCTATCTTTATAGTAGCAACAAGACCAAATTTCTCAATTTCAAAAGCTGGAAGTTTTCCAATCAATGTGTCCCTAGTTACTGATGTATTAGGCATTGTTCTTAACTTATTTATAGCAGTAACTTTCATTTTGTATGTCAATGGCAATCCTCTTAAAACTTTTGAAACAATTTCATCTTCACGTAAGGTTCCTCCACAACATTTAATACCCAAAACAATTTCATTTACTCTTTCCATAAAAGCAGAAATCCTTTCATCTTCTTCCATTTTCAGATTTTCATACCTGACTTAGAAGCTTTCAAGTTTTGCAATTTTGACTGTGGAATCTCCTTCATTCAATGTTTCCAAATGGTCCCAAATAGCTTTAGCAGTAGATCTATCTAATAATACCATGATTTGCTGATCTGATAGTGCATTCAAAAGTGCTTCTCTTGCTTTGTAATCATTTTCTTTATCTTTTCCTAAGGTTGGTGGATTAGGCTGATCGAGAGTAGGAGCAGTATAGTCATTCTTTGTAACTTCCCAGATGTCCTTTCCAATGCAATTTAGATGTGTCTCCATCCTTACCTTCCATATGCCATAGTTGGTTCCATCAAGTTTAGGACCGTCCTTCTTGAAATAGTTAGTAGACATTGGATCTCCTCAAGTTGTTAAACCTATACAAAAAGAGGACTAGGCTCTGCTACCAATTGTTATGTCCCAGAGACAACTGAGAGGGGGGGTGAATCAGTTGTCAAATAAATTTAAACCAAAAACAACTTATCCAAACTTAATGCTTAATACCGGTAAACCAAATTTTATGTCGATAGATAGTTTATTAGTTAAATGCAGTACCGGTAAATATTAATGCATTGAACAGAAAGACAATATCATTATACACTTTATAATTATACTGGTTTGGCACAATATACCTGTAGATGTATAAAAATGACCATATTCCTAAATGAATACTTTATGTTCATTTCTCTATTTAATTAAATCCAATTTAATTAAATTACCCGCATTCCTCTATTTAATTAAGTAAATTACTCAATTAAATTCACTATACCCATTTAATGAATAAATCATTTTATTCAATTAAATCCCCCCTATCCACTTTTAATTAAATTCAAATTTAATTAAATAGTTATCCTAAATTAAATAAATCTAATTTATTTAATTACAACCAAATTGAATGAAATTCATTAAATTCAATTAAATCCTATTATTCCTCCATCCACTTGCAAAATCCTACATCTCCCACTTGCCTTCTTAAACCCCTTTCTAATCCCTTCTAGACTCTTCTAATCGCTTCTAATTAGCCTAACCCATCTTCTAAACTTTGTCACATCCCTAAGCAAGGGGAGGTCACTTCTCAAATCCTCAAAATCTTTGATAACCATTAAAGGCTTCAAGCCTTCAACCACTTAATTCCTCATAGTCTTTGATAACCATTAAAGGCTTCAAGCCTTCAATCGCTTAATTCCCCAAAGTCTTCATAACCATTAATGGTTAACTCAAACCCTCTTACATAGTTAAAGAATTTCTTTTAACTCAACCTTCATCCAACCCAAGGGTCTCATCAAGCCTTTAATGCTTTGACCATGATTATCTCTTAATCATTTGCACAAGGGTTTATCCTTGGATTAACTCTTAATCCATTGGGTAATCTTAATTTAGGCTAGACCCTTACCCTCTAGATAACCATAAGGTCTTCTCAGGCATTTAATGCCTCCAACCTCTTCTCTCAACCCAACCCTATGTTGACACTTGTCACCATTTCATTGGTGCAAATTGCAAACATGGATCCCCAACTTTCAAACTCAACCCTTGATCAACTCTTTCAATCCTAACCATCCATTGCCCTCTTTTTGCTATAAATAGAGCTCTCATTCCTCCATTTTAATCAATCCTCCAAATTTGTAGTATCACACTTATGCTCAAATACATTCAAGCTTTCATATATCATTTTATGCTCATCATTTTAGCCTCTCTTTAGAATAGAAATTAGTCTAAATATGCATATTTAGAATACTTTCTTTATCATTTAGCTCAATCATAGACTAAATATATCATGTTAGGATAGTATTTATACTAACTTTTTCATCTTATAATCTAGTTCATTGCATTTTTAGAATCATGCATAGCTTAGGATGCATTTCATTCTAAAATCTATCAAAGCATCCCTCGTTCTTGCATTTGCCATCCGTAAACCATTTTGCTCAGTTATCTGAGAGCAAAAACATTGGTTTGAGGGACATTGTGAGATAGAGAACCATGGGACCCACCTTGGGAAGCTGAGTTATACTTCATGACTCCATAGCTTGCACCAAGAAGTCCTGTGTGTGTGTGTGGACAAGTCTTTTAGAATATTTTCACATATTGAGTTCTATCGAGCCATTTTGCCCGCATACATTTCTGGCACCCACCGTGGGGCACAACCCCATATATCAAATTGGTTTTTAAATTTAACCACTTTTGCAGGCATGCGGGAAAAATGAATTAGCATGTTAAGTTGACTGTTTAGCGCATCCGGTTAACAGCCTAGCACATCCAGTTCACTGTTTAGCACGTGGAGTCCATCATCTAGTGCGCGAAGTTAATATATTAGCATATCAAATCACTAATTTTCCTGTAGGTCTCAGCGCGGAAGAAAAATAGAGCAGCATTTTCGACGCACAGAGTAGCACATCCAGAAAATAGTGTAGCGCATTGAGACATTATTTTAGCGCATCTAGGTTATATTGTAGCGCGTATAGTCTGTTCTGTAGCGCATAGGAGATAGAATATAATTTGTAACTGAAAGATAAAAAAAAATTAGGCTTGTGAAGCCCACCATGATGATTTGATTTTTTCTACTAACTGATTGTGTGCGGGTTCTAACATTTTATGCAGGAACAAAGGAGATCACTCTAGTTTTCTTTACTTTCTTTCAAAGTTAGTGAAAAGAATTCATCTTTCTTTATTGCATGTTAAAAAGAACAACAAAGCAAACCTTTCATTCCTGCAAGTTAGGAAAAACACTTCTTTTGGAAGCTCTAAAAAGAACAATCAAATTTACTTTTTGCAAAGCTTAAAACAAACCTCACCTTCCTTTGGTGTCTAAAAGGATCCATTTGATTTCGCAAAGGAAAAAGAATTTCATTTTTATTTTTGTGCAAAGCAAAAAGGGAAAACTTTCCCCTATCGACTTTAAATTTGTTGACCAAATCATGATTTACTTTGTTGACTAAGCTTATTTTACGAAAGTTTCTGAAATACACACTTTACTATGAAAGGTTAAAAAGAACATCATGCTTATTAGAGCAACATCTCCAAGTAGAAATTAGCAAATCACTGAATTGACGAGTAAAAAGAACAACCTGATTGCCTTGTCTTGATAGTGGAAGGAATATGCTCTCCCCTTAACTAGGTGATCAAAAATCCAGACCACTCTTAAAACTTTTTGTATTTCAAGCATAAATCCTTTAGCAGGCCTGCCTTCCCGAGGAGTTGAAATCAACTCTTAAAGCTATTTATGGCGAGTGTGAAGGGAACGACCTAAGTGGGGAACGACTTTGACGTCAAGAATTCCAACCCACTATAATCAAATGTGGAAAGTGATGAAAGTCCTTTTCAACGGTTGCACGTAGTGATTAGCCTTCCCCCAGTATCCTGAAGATACGTAAAGCCTTTGTTCTAAAGGTTGGGAAGCCTCCTAAGGGAGTTTATCACTGACGGTCGAACGGGAAGCCTGATTACGAACCATAGAATTAGAAACTTTGAACTGAGTCAGTAACCAGACATTTATAACATCATAGTGCAAGGGTGGGGAAGAATCCGCCCCCAAGATTACTCACCATATATCTCCCAAGATAACTACTCAACTGTGAAGCAATTCACTTTGGGTTAATTTTTGGCAAAAGGAAAAAAAACTGGGCAACCTCTAGGGGGTGACACGGCTGTTTGAGCTGACGGAGTATCGAGACTAGTGGGCTATGATGTTATTTATGACTTTTGAATAAAGAGTATTTATGAAGTGTATTATTCATATCCAAACTTATTAAAACATTGGGGATTTGAACACATCCTCGCAGAAAATACACTTTTTGTTAGACTAGGCAAAATGGTTGTACTTTTTGTGCCATGCTTGCATTTGCTACTTCAGAAAATCATCCATCAAACTTGAAAAATTCACAAATTCACAAAAAGAAAAAAAAAAAACCAACCAAAGGAAAAATCAGGGCAGTTTAGCGCATAAGAGAAACTTCTTAGTGCGTGAGGACTTATTGTTAGCGCATCCAACCATCAAATTAGCACGTTGGTTCCAAACAATAGCGTTTCATCTCAAAGCAAAATAGTGTGAAATCATTTAGCGCATCAAAGAAACAGTCTAGCGTGTGGAAGCATCAGCTTAGCACGTGGAGGCTAAACATTAGTGCATCAAGTTCATAGGTTAGCGTGTTGTAGGCCCAGGATAGCGCATAGATTTTTCAAAACAAATAGAAAACAATTTTGAGTAGTCAAAACTTTAGCGCGTGTCTGGGGGAAGCCTAGCGTGTGTGGTCATTATTTTAGCGCGTGGGGTAATTTTTGTAGCGCATATAGTCTCTGTTTTAACACATGATCCAAAACATAAAAACAGAGGGCAAAACAGTGAAGAATTTTAAAATTTTTGAGAACATTTTCAAAAGCCTCTCATTAGCAACAACATTTTTCATCAAAACAGAATAGCTAAAACAAACCGTTAAGACTATTTCTTGAGCTAAATTTGTGTCAAAACAAACGTTGTAAAACCCTAAACGAATCACACAATAAAACATGTCTATCTTATCATAATCTGGAAACCTCATCATTAGTATCAACAAGATCCTTTACCATCTTATGGATTTTATCTCACAAAAATACTTGTTTAAAATTTTCAAGTTGTCAAATCAAGTTTCCATATCGGGAGGCTTTTATCCATATCATTTGACACACTTTATCGTGAAGGGGCATCAAAACCTTCACTTTGATAGAGTAAGATTTGAAAATTTTCAAACAAGATCAACTGAATCCAAACAAATCAAAGGAAACCATTGATCACTCATGCATGACTAATCCTCATATTCTGAGAAAAAAAGAACCTTTATCATAACATGACGTTGAAGAAACAACAACCTAGTTTTTTCAAATTCATCAAGAGAAACAAGTTTTTATACATCAATCGTCAACTCTTAAAATCTCATCGAGTATTCCTTCATCACGTCAAATGTTATATCCAAAACAAATCCAACGAATTTGACAAAGAACCCTTGAAGACAAGAGCCTACTGTCAAAAGTTTGCTTTTAATCAAATCATAAACCGTGGAGGAAAAATCAATCCAGCATTCTTGCCCGACGAGTGTATCACTTATAACACATCTTGACCAGAACCACCCACCCTTGAGCAACATATCAATGAGGCTTTTGTCCCTTTCATCACTAAAAGTTTCTACTAAAATGCCTATTACTCGCTCTCAAAGAAACCAACAAAGCGAGACACATGCTGAGTCTAGTATGAATCGAAGATTGTCAAATCCTTTTGAAGTTCCACACTTAGAAGAACCTGAAATTTTTGAAGCACTTCTTCAGGAATGTCAAGAAAACCCTTCATTCCAAAAGCTTGTAGAAAGGCTCATGGAAAATGACAAAGAAAAATATCTGCTCATGCTTACAAGTAAAGGCGTTAAACTTCCCGAAGATTTAGACTCAAACATCTTTAAAACTGGATCTCGACAATATGCATATCAAGAGCAACAAAGAGAAGACGAAACTCATACCTTTGAACAACACATACCTAAGCAACACATTCCTAAATAACGCATACCAGAAATGTGTATACCAGAACTAGAAATGCCAGAGCAAAATATACCATTTACCACACCTTTTCAGCTGAGAACAAATACAAGGGAAGAATTTTCCCTCGACAAGACAATATACCTTTGGCTGCCCTTACTCAACAAATGCAAATGTTGCAAAGGCAAATATAGGATACGCAACAAGGGACAATAGTATGGTACTCTTTAAATGAAATTTCTCCTTATCCATTTGACAGAAGATTGAACATGGTGCCTTTTCCTCCCAACTCAGGTGTTCCCAAATTTGATAAATATGATGGGAAAAGTGATCCTCGAGATCATGTTCAAGAATTTTGCACCATGAGCTTTGAATTTGCTCATGATGAAACCTATTTGATGAGGTTATTCCCAAGAAGCCTGGGAGGGCAAACAATGGAATGGTTATCCAAAATTACACCACCTGTCAGATCATTTAATGAATTGGTTAACAAATTCATAACCCAATATTCCTATAACATCCAACATGCCATAACCATGCTAGATTTTTGCAACACCAAACAAAAGAACAATGAAACATTCATGGTGTTCCTTCAATGCTGGCAACGTATGGTCTCCAGATATCCTCGAGATATTCCTGAAAAGGAGAAAATGGAAATCTTCATCGATAACTTGAATAGTGAAATGAGTTATAGACTAAAACTTCAATGCACACCATCTTTCTCTAAATTAATTGAAAATGGCATTCAAGTAGAGGAAGCATGTGTCAAAAAGGGAACACTCAAATTCTACAAGGAAGGAACAAACTCATCAAACTACAATAACCAGAACAACACCAACCTTGACAAATCTCTATTTTGGACTTGAAACAAAAATGAAGGCAATGGTGAATCATATGATCCCAAATCTAAGCAACCAGTGCTCGTATTATCTGGGAATCCTCAAAACATGAAAAATCCTAAGAATGCTAATCCAAATGCTAACATATATGCACCAAACACTGATCAAGGACAACTCAACACAAACAACACCAATGATACTCAAAACAAAAACATGAATCTAGGACCTAACAACAATTCACGCAACAACACAAACAATTTCCAAAAGCGTATCTTCACACCACTGGGGCAATCACTAGAATCAACATTCAGAGAAATTTTGGCACACAAGATTCTTTCTTTGCCTCTAATCAGAAAATATGAACCCCAAATCAAACCGCCTTGGTGGAATGATTCACACTATTGTGATTACCATCGTAACAAGGGTCATCAGACAAACGATTGCATGAGATTGAAACACGTGGTGCAAGATATGATTGATTGAGGTGACTTAACAATAGATGGTCTCAAAACAAATGGTGATCATGAAGCCTTTAAAAATCCTCTTCCAAATTATAACAAAGATGGAGCTTCAACCTCAAACGATCCACACGGAGCTCGTATCAACCATATCTACAACAACACCATAAATCACATATCAGCTGAAGATCATCAAGTAAATGTCATCACCATTCGAGATAAGCATGATCATGAATCTGTCAATGTAACAACTCGAACTCAGAAATATGTCTTGAAAGGACATACTGCACCTACAACTATCACACCAAAAATCCAATATGACTTGGTTAGCCAACTATGTAAAACTCCAGCACAGATATCTATACTAGAATTGCTGAAACTATCACCAAAGCACAAAGACATATTGGAACAAGCGCTATTGGAAACCAATGTACCTCAAAATCTGAATACAAACAAATTTCAAGCTATGGTCGCCCATATGATAGGACCTCATAACCTCACCTTCTTAGAACATGACGATGCTTCCTTAAGCCATCCGCATAATACTCCTCTCCATATCGAAGTCATTGTTTGCAAACACCGAGTAGAGAGTCTTAATAGATGGAGGAGCCAGACTTCATATATGTACTTTAAAGCTTATCCATGCATTAGGCTTCTCGAAAGAGTCTATTGATCCCTACAAGAAAATTACTATAAAGGCATTTGATGATGAGGAAAGGTCCTCTAAAGGAACTGTGATATTACCTATTCAAGTGGGACCAGTGCAAAAGGATACTATATGTTAGGCCTTGGACATAGATCTTACCTACAATATTTTGTTAGGGCGACCTTGGATACATGAAATGCAAGCAGTACCTTCTACATATCACTAGTGTGTCAAATTTCCTAATGACGGACAAGAAGTCTCCATATCTGCTAATCACAATCCATTTCAACATTGCAATACAATGGGGGTAGCCCAAGACAGTTTGGTTCCTCATAATAGAGAGAAACAATGATATTTAACATCAGATCTACAAACAACAAAGTCCAACTCATTATTTGGAGACTTCAAATAGAAAATGCAAATCAAAGACCAAGGTATGGGAGAATACTCTTTGGAGCCTTTATGTTTGGCTGAATTGCCAACATCACATAGATCTCATGGATTGCCTACTACATCAACACATCTGGTCACTCAGTCCATCACCAAATTTGATGGTACCTTTATCCAATTGGGCACTCTAGCACATGAATCAGAAGACAAGGACGTTCTTAGATGGTTATACAAAGATGAGAAAGAAGATAATAGAGCAGCTGCCCTAGACATTGTTCTACCTACACACCTATATGGAAAAGGATACTTAATCATGCAATGAATGGGATATGACGGTAAAGGACCTATTGGGAAATGCAAAGAAGGAGTCACTAAACCTATAAATATTCCTTCACAACCTAATGGAAACAAAGCAGGATTGGGTTGTGAGCTCACTTTCTTATTAAAAAGGCCACCCCACCTAACTACAAAACCTCAATGGAAAGTAAAGAAGAAGTACAAAGAAGAATCCTGGCAGGAAGCACTCTTTGAATTAGCAAAAACAATCCGCAAGGCATGGGAACGTCAAGATCAGAAATTACATCAGGAAAAGCTTCTAAAACACAAAAGGGCCATATCTGCAGCAATAGCTCATATTCAAACACCAATATCTCAAGAACAAATAAAATCATCTCCGGATACCTTTGTTTCTCCTCGAGGAAGCACAGTCTATGAACAAATATAGAAAATAGAAGACAAATCTGACACAGAATCAACAAAAACTATCAAAATGGTATCTATCATCAAAGATTTGTTTTCACCATACAACATACTAGTTTACAACACTGATAGAATCTGGAATGATGCCTCAAAGACTGATTCCAATGAATATGAATGGGGTACCTGTTCCAATGCTACTACAGATATCCCTGATGATACTGATTCTGTATCCCTTTCTCAAGAAGAACATAATGCAAAAGATAGACCTCTTGAATTTGGACCGCAGAATATCTATGACACCGGGGAAAGCAAACAAAAACATTATGAACAAGTCTATGTGGAAGATAATACCATCAAAGACCTCAACAAAATCCTAGACTTCTTTAAAACCAAGAACAATCATGATAAAAACTCTGTCCTAACACTCACAATAGCCGAACTTGATTCACCTAATGATTGCTTACCGCTTGTCTTTCCTAACCTCATCGATTGGGATGAACCTGAAATCCATGATATACCAATTTTTCCAGATGATGAATCTATTATCCATTACCTATGTACCATAAATCTAGAAATAGGCTCTACCAGTGAACAAAGTAACAATGTCTGCAAACCAGGGAGTGCCAAGTCTCTTAGTCGCAAAAATGAACCAAGTAAAAGATCTGATGCTGAAAACCAGTCAATGGCAGCTCTAGATCACAAAAAAGTAAAAATAAAGGATGCATTTGAGGGTGAAAACCTTTTTAAGGCACCTAACGATGGGAGACTTGACACTCTTCCTAAGCACTTTCATGAATGATCACCCATATTGATTGAGCCCACTCAATCAATCAACATTGGTACCATAGAAGTAGTCAGAAACCTACACCTTACAGAATCTCTGATAGAGGAAGAAAGATTAGCATTCATCATTTTCTTTAGAGAATAGCAAATTAACTTTGCTTGGTCATATGCTGATATGCCCAGAGTAGATCCACACTTAATCATGCATCACTTGTCCATCTCTTCAAGAGTTAAACCAGTCAAGCAAAAGCTACGAAAGATGAATCCACAGGTGGCACTCATGGTCAAAACTGAACTAAAGAAACTATTAGATGTCGGATTCATCCAACCCATTGATTATGCAGAATGGATTTCCAACATCATTCCAATATCAAACTAGATGGTAGTATCAGAATATGCACAAACTTCAGAGATGTCAACAAAGCTTGTGCAAAAGATGACTTTCCTCTACCCAGTATCGACATAATTGTAGATATCACAGTGGGCCATGCAATGCTCTCACTAATGGATGGTTTCTCAGGCTATAATCAAATCAAAATAGCCCCAAAAGATCAAGATAAAACCGCATTCACCTGTCGTTGGGGAACATACTGTTGGAATGTTATGCCTTTTGGCTTAAAGAATGTAGGGGCCACTTATCAAAGAGCAATGACAACAATATTCCATGACATGACGCACATGTTTATGGAAGACTATGTGGATGGTTTACTCACTAAATCCTTCACCAGAGCAGAACATCTCAGCATCCTAACAAAGGTCTTTGATCGATTGGAGAAATTCCAAGTCAAACTCAACCCTAAGAAGTGTGTCTTCGAGGTTACATCAGGAAAGTTACTAGGCTATATAGTCTCAGCTAAAGGTATTGAAGTAGATCCAACAAAGGTACAAGCCATTATGGACATGCCACCACCACAGAATATCAATCAACTCAGATCTCTACAAGGATGACTTCAATCAATCAAGTGATTCATTGCTCAACTAGTAGATAAAAGTCTACCATTTAACCATTTACTACACAAAAATGTACCATTCAGATGGGAGACCAAGTGTGCAGAATCTGTTTACCAAATCAAACAGTACCTGATGAATCCACCAGTTCTCGTACCACCAGTCGCAGGAAAGCCACTTATCCTATATATCTCAACAACAAATATATCACTGGGGGCACTATTGGCACAAGAAGATCAACAAGGAAAGGAAAGAGCCATATATTATATCAGTAGGACATTGAATGGCTATGAACTCAACTATACATTCATTGAAAAGGCTTGCCTAACAGTGGTCTTCGCATCTCAGAAGTTCTGACATTATATGCTAGCACACACCATTAAGCTAGTCGCAAAAATTGATCCTCTCAAATATCTACTCAGCAAGGCAGCTCTTATAGGCCGATTGGCTAAATGGGTCATGATTCTCAGTGAATTCAACATCCAATACATATAAAGACAAGCCATCAAAGGACAAGCAATTGCAAATCAGCTGGCTGAAGCACCGCTACCAGGCAAACACACCATGGAGGTTGAATTTCCAGACAGGGATGTTCTTTCTCTTTCTACCAAATAATGGACCCTATACTTTGACGGATCCTATACACAACATGGTTCAGGTGCTGGCATTCTGTTCATCACTCCTGAAGGACACACTATACCAAGATCATATAGGCTTATGTTTCCCTGCACAAATAATGTGGCTGAATATGAGGCATTGGTTATAGGTATCAAAATGGTCATAGAATGGAAAATCATAGAGTTAAAAGTCTATGGAGACTCGCAACTAGTCGTCCATCAAATCAACAACAACTATTAGACAAAGGATGACAAGCTACTACCCTACAAGCGAATGGTGGATGACTTCAAATAGTATTTTGTACACATCACCTTCGAGCAAATACCAAGATTGAACAACAAAGCAGCCGATGCAATGGCTACCATCACTTCATTACTACAAATTCTAGAGCAACAGAATTGTTACGAGTTCCTGGTAGAGCAACTGTTCTCCCCCACCTATGACCACTCTGAATCCCAGGTTATCTATGCCTTGATTGGTTCAGATTCTTCGTTATATGGACCAATATATGACTACCTCAAGCATAATATCTTACCAATTGACCAATCCCATAACCAAAAACGTAACTTTATTCAACAAGCTGCTCGTTACACCCTTACCACTGATACTTTGTATCGTCAAGGTCTAGATGGTACTCTTCTTCGTTGCCTTGATCATAATGATTCTGATTTTGCTTTACATGAGCTTCATGAAGGTATTTGTGGAACACATTCAAGTGGTACTACTCTTGCTAAAAATCTTCTAAGGATGGGATACTATTGGCCTACAATGGAGAAAGACTCATATCACTTCACTAAGAAATGCCCTAAATGTCAAATCCATGGAAATCTGATACATGCACCAGCATAGGAACTGTAGCCATTTACAACATCCTGGCCCTTTTGTCAGTGGGGATTGGACTTAGTAGGCAAAATTCATCCTTCATCTTCAAATGGACACAAGTTCATTATAACAGTAACATAATACTTTACCAAATGGATAGAAGCAGTTCCCATGACCATAGTGACCGGGAAACAAATTGCCTCTTTTATCCTCAATTATCTGATCTGTAGATATGGTATTCCAAGTTCAATCATCACAGATAATGGTCGGTCTTTCAAAAATCAAGATGTCCAAGACTATGTGAAAAATTCAAAATCCAACATAGGTTTTCTACACCATACTACCCACAGGGAAATGGTCAAGCGGAAGCATCTAACAAAACTATACTGAAAATCCTCAAGAAAATAGTGAATGATGCAGGCAAAGATTTGCATGTACAACTCAATCCAGCAGTTTGGGCATATAGAACCAGCATCCGCACACCTATAGGAGAAACACCATACTTATTGGTATATGGATCAAAAGCCATTTTACCCCTGGAAGTAGAAATCTCATCTCTCAGAGTCTCTTTGAAAGGCTTAATCCTAGATGAAGAGTATCGAGTTAACTGACTCCAAGAACTTGAACTATTAGATGAAAGACATCAGCATGCTTATACTCATCTCAAAGCATATCAGCAATGCATGTGCAGGAGCTACAATCACAAGGTCATCCCCCACAACTTCAAAGTTGGTGACCTAGTCCTCAAAGAAAATCCAAGAAATCAGCAAGATTGAGAAAAGAAGGGGAAATTTGAACCTAACTGGTTGGGTCCTATGTTATCATATTATTCTATGGATTAGGTGCCTATCAACTAACAACTTTAGAAGGAGATGTGCTCAATGAACCAACTAACAACATCCATCTGAAGAAATACTACACTTAAGTAGCCTAGTGCACGGAAAAAGCCAAAACAAGAAAAAAAATCAAAAAATCCAGAAAAAGCAAAAACAAAGTACAATAAAAACAAATGGTGAAAACCTGGTAAACAGGCGCTCTTGTGAAAGAATGACTCCTCTATCTATCTCCATACCATTTTATCCATACACACACTATCGGCCATCGCCTGACACTTAGCATATCCATTCAGGACACACTTAGCGTAGTCACTATCCTGGTTTATCCATATATATCCTCTTATCACAATCCACCATGGCTTGGAAATCACTGAACATATTCACATCAAGAGACACACTCAGCTAAGGGCATTCAAATCGTCTAAATATTGCAAACATTCCAGACATCAAAGCTATTTGCAAAACTCAAAAGCATGACATCCAACAACCAAAACTACGCTTCATCGTAAAACAAAACAAACCAATTCACAGATATACCAAGGATGGATGATTTTCTGAAGTACTGGATGTTGCATTATAGCATAAAATCTTGACTAGTTTTGCATTTTGAACTTTTTTGATTATTGGATTCTCTTCCTTGTCTCACTAAATGCTTCAAAGCTAGAGATCATGAGGAACTTCCAATGTTTTCTTAGTCTTCTGTCTGGGAGGTGATCACTTGTATTATGTGAATACTTGCCTCGAGACGTGATACATTGAATATCACTGAAGGCCTGATTCCACTTCATGCATACAAATGATTTAATCTTGTCTGTTTACGCAATACGCACTCAGGTCGTCCTGGTTCAATTATACCTTGATGCTTGTGCTATCTTGCAAAATCAAACATCATGTAAATTTTTCTCAAGTCATTATGGTTCAAATTATACCATTATGCATGTATAAATTTTCAACATATCCTAAAAACAAATCAATGCTCAATGATGATATCTACAAAGAAAGCAAACAACATATGGCTATATCGGATGGCAAATATAGAATGAGGATGCTACCAAAAACATAGCTGCATATCATTTTACAATTAGTTGCATATCATTTTACATAGTTGCATATCATTTTACAATTAATTGCATATCATTTTAACATATTTGCATATCATTTTACATTTAGTTGCATATCTTTATCATACATCTCATTTTCAAGATACATCTCATAGCATATAAAAGCATACATCCTGCATCATACATTATATCATACATTTAAAGCACTGCATCATCATGAAGAAATAACCCACATAACATGCATCCATATAAACACACCACATGATCAATGAAAATGGTGTCGTATATATATATATATATCTCTAAAAAATGATCAAAATGTATAAAATATATTATCACTGTGTCTCATACAAAGAATACAATGATAAAAAATACAACAAAGACCACGTCTCTCAAGTATGACTATCCCCTGACGGAGATGGTTTGGCTCTAGATGTACCCGCCCCTGGAAATCCAGGAGGATCCTGTCTCGGTGGCCCTATGACACCTCGGCTCTCAAACTGTTACCCAGTATCTCAAGATCAACTGTGCAAAGCTCTGTACTTGAAGATCCCTGGGTACCACCGCGTCATAGTGCCGCCGATAGTACTCTGCCTCCTGAGCTCTCAATACTATCTCTCTCATGGTGTCTCTCATCGGACCACCCACCACTGCTCTCTACATACTAGATACTAGCTCCTCCGCTCACCCTCTCCGCTCTATCTCCACATCTCACTCATTAGTCAACTACGCAATCTACAGCTAATATGTCAAAACCTGTGCCTGGAGCTATTGTACAGTCACCTATAGGGTCCGGATTTACGCATCCTCAACATGTGTAGGGACCCAAACCCATAGTGGTACCTATGCAGGGGCAACCCCTCCCACTCTGCCTGTCCTCGATGCTGGAGGTGGGAGCACATCTGTCCTCCTCCTCTGTACTAGTCACCTTGCCTCATCAGTGCCCCCCACTGCAACTAACACCTCCCCCACTCTCCCCTCTCCATCGGCTCCAATAACCAATCCACCTCTCCCCCTGTCTATCACCCCCTGTCTCACCGCTCTCTCCACATGCCTATCTCCTCTCCTCCCTCTATCTCCCCATCTCCCTCTGACTCCTCTCCCTCATCCTCCTCCTCCATCCTCTCCATCATCATCATCTCCCTCTCCCTCCTCATCATCAAAATCAAAATCTGGCCGCATCTCCTCCAGATCAGATATCCTAGCCACCACCCGCACAACAAACAATCTGGCAAACTCATCGGTCATGCCCGCATCCAGAATCTTCGGGGCATAATCCCATATCTACCCTGCCAAACCGACAAACTCCTCCACTGCCACTGCGCTATCAATGGTCGGACCCCAATCAGCTACGTCCTGCCTCTGACGTGCATATAGGCAAGCTCCCTGCGAAATACCCTGCTGGTGCCCAAACTGTCTCAAAACTTGGGTCACCACAAACCTCTCTATAACAAAAGGGATCCTCTCGATCAGGTATCTAGTCATAAATACAAAGGGCATCTCTAGCCCGTCCTCCACCCACACCTCACATCCTGTATACGATTGCCATGTGACCATATCAACATCATCGAGTACTCTCCTCCAATGCTCTAGTTTGCCTAGCTTGCACTGGACAACTAGACCCTTGTATCCATATGCATATGCGTACCCCACAGGCCTATCTTTGTCTACTAGTGGCCTCGCCACTGGAATGTGCTCCCAGCACCATACCTTTAATAGTGTCACGCCAGTTGACAAACTACTGTAACCGAGGTATACCACCTCATGTAAGCCTTTGTACAGATGGGCCAGCATCGCTGATCCCCATGAGAATCTCCAACCCTGTGTCACCATCTCCTCTAAAACCAGCCCCCATCCCATAGAGAATCCCTTTGACTTGCGATTAGGACAAAGGAATCCACCAATGAACCCTGCTAGTACGGATGGAAGGGGTGCGTAATCCAGGTCTAAGAACTCCTGCCATGAGATCTCATAACCGCAGACTATCTCATCATGGAAAATATGGCAAAGAGCCTCTATACCACCCTCCTCTAACTGCTCATATGGTAGTAGTTCACCTACTATGGGAATGTGTAGGATCCTGTAACAGTCCTCTGGTGTGACTGTCATCTCTCCTGTGGCAAAATGAAAGGTGTTCGTGTCACTGTGCCACCTCTTTGCAAGTGCTATTAGTAGCCCCTGGTTCACTATGAATCGAGGCATATCCAAAAGGGAGGTCAAACCGCATCTCTCAATGATGTCCAAATCAGCCTAGGTCAACCGCGGTATCAATGTCCATAGTCTCAGAAATCTCTCTCGCAACTTTACCACACCCAATTGCTCCTGTCAACAAGCAAAACAAATCCAATATCCATTTCCACATTAAAACAAAGATATCAAAATCAAACTCACATCAACAACATGAAACAATTTTCTCATCTACATCAAGTTCAAAATCCTATCATTTCATATCAACTTGTAACACAACTCAAGTTATCAAAAACCATATCAAAACTTGTAACACAACTCAAGTCTCCACAATCACATAAACTTGTAAAACAATTCAAGTTTCCCACCCATATCAGCTTGTAACACAACTCAAGTTTCCAACCCATATCAGCTTGTAACACAAATCAGGCTTCCCACATTGAACTTGAAACAGGGTATGCAAATAAATCATATTTTGATAAAAACACCACATTGATATCTATACATAACTTGAAATATCGCAAATCAAAACAAGTTATATTGACACTCATATTGGATAGATCCATAAAATCATGACAGCATGACACAACAAATTTACAAACCACCTCATCTTGCAAAATTTTTTCCAGATGTGCTAAAATAGACTCCCGCTGCGCTGAAATTCAACCACGCGCTAGGTTGTTTTTCCTATGTGCTAATCTATTCACCCTATGCGCTAGACTGACTCTACGCGCTAATCTTTTTGCCCCATGCGCCATCTAACCCACCCTATGCGCTAACCCCTACCCACGCACTAATCTATACCTCCCGGGTGCTACCTGTTTGACCCTATGCGCTAGGTTAATCCTACGCGCTAAACCCTCTTGCCCATGAAACCCCTATGACCCCTATGTGCTAGGTCTACCCTACGCGCTAACCTGCTAACCTGACGTGTTACCCGACTATCACCATGCACTATTATACATCTATGTGCTAACCTATATTTCCTATGCACTACCCTCTTTTATTTCGGATGTGACCCTAAAAATCAACTTGATGCGCTACTTAAAACTTCGTATGCGCTAATCTATGACTTTGACACACTAAAATGCTAAAACCGAGTTTTAAAAATAAAAAAATGACTAAAAATGATCAAATCAAAAGAGGGTCAAAAATGTTGACTTACTGGTGGTCCATACGCTGCAGGTCTCCGGTACCTCCGAATGCGCTCGAAACGGTGTCTGGAATACGGAATAGGCATTTTCTCTTCAGACCAAATTCTCTTTCTCCAAAGTCAACAAGGCACAAATGAATCAAATCAAAGCTATTTTCCCCTTTTATAGGAGGAAAATGAAATTAGGGTTAGCCAAACGGACATGTAATATGGTCATGGTCTCCCCTATACCTTACACAATGTACATTATCAGGAGATAAATCAATTTACACACATTTCACATAGACGAAATCCTACACACCACACACAACTCATCAAATTAAATCAAACTTTTCAAAATATCGATTCATCTCCCAAGGGGGCATCACACATCAAATCAAATCTGGGGCATGACTTGCAAATCAAAAGAGTGACACAAAAATGACATTTGATCATAAATCACGATAATGCATCATTTTCTTTGAAATAACATGTGCACACACGTCACTTCAAAGAGGGGCAAAATGTAGACATATAAAAATGACCATATTCCTAAACGAATATTTTATGTTCATTTCTCTATTTAATTAAATCCAATTTAATTAAATTACCCGCATTCCTCTATTTAATTAAGTAAATTACTCAATTAAATTCACTATACCCATTTAATGAATAAATCATTTTATTCAATTAAATCCCCCCTATCCACTTTTAATTAAATTCAAATTTAATTAAATAGTTATCCTAAATTAAATAAATCTAATTTATTTAATTACAACCAAATTGAATGAAATTCATTAAATTCAATTAAATCCTATTATCCCTCCATCCACTTGCAAAATCCTACATCTCCCACTTGCCTTCCTAAACCCCTTTCTAATCCCTTCTAGACTCTTCTAATCGCTTCTAATTAACCTAACCCATCTTCTAAACTTTGTCACATCCCTAAGCAAGGGGAGGTCACTTCTCAAATCTTCAAAATCTTTGATAACCATTAAAAGCTTCAAGCCTTCAACCACTTAATTCCTCATAGTCTTTGATAACCATTAAAGGCTTCAAGCCTTCAACCACTTAATTCCCCAAAGTCTTCATAACCATTAATGGTTAACTCAAACCCTCTTACATAGTTAAAGAATTTCTTTTAACTCAACCTTCATCCAACCCAAGGGTCTCATCAAGCCTTTAATGCTTTGACCATGATTATCTCTTAATCATTTGCACAAGGGTTTATCCTTGGATTAACTCTTAATCCATTGGGTAATCTTAATTTAGGCTTGACCCTTACCCTCTAGATAACCATAAGGTCTTCTCAGGCATTTAATGCCTCCAACCTCTTCTTTCAACCCAACCCTATGTTGACACTTGTCTGTCATGCCCAAAATTTAGGGCAAAAACGGAACAATTTTTTTTTAAAACATACTAATTTAATTAACAAGTTCGCTCACATGACAAGCGTTATTGAAATTTCCATTATTAAATTCGAGCTAGTTCTGAGATGAACCAAGCATCGATAAATTGATAAATATTATTTGCAGAAAAATTAGCTGGTTTAATTTTATCTCCATGATATACCTAGTCTTTAGGTTTATTAAATCAATCACGTTAAAGAAAAGTAAGAGAGAAAAATTAATTTAATCTCCAATATGACTATATAGTCTAATCAACTATTTTTAAATTTCTCTTTATTATTTGCTCCAAATTATAACCAGGATTATATAAATATATATATATATATATATATATATATATATATATATATATATTTATATATACATATATATATATATATATATTTATAATTAAATACTTAATCCAAAATTATGACCAGAATTTATATATATACATGTATATATATATATATATATTACATATATTTTAAATATTTTAATTCTAATTCAAAAGCACATTAACTTTCTAAATATTAATCCATATTTTCTCCAACCCTAACTAGGGTTCTAATTTCTCACATATATATTATCAAAACTAATTAACATATTAACTTTAAAATCCATTTGCCCTAGCCCCACCCGGGCTAGGGTTTAACCCATATATTTATTTATATTTTTTTTTTACAAGGAAATTTTTGTTTTGCTGGGCCGAACCCTTGGCGGCCATTTTTTATTTACTACAGGTTACGGAAGGAGGTGGGGAGAGCCGTGGCGCCACCGTGTGGGTGCACAGTGGGCGCCGCGGCACCACTGTGTGTCCACACAGTGGGCGCCGCTAGCTGCTCCCCACTGTGTGGCCACACAGTGGCGACCGCAGCCGTCCACTGTGTGTCCACATAGTGGGAGCCGAAACGGCTCCACTGTGTGTGCACAAAGTGGGCGCCGCGCGGCCCTCACTGTGCGTACACACAGTGGGGTCCGCGTGGACCCAGAAACAATTTCCCCTCTTTTTTTATTTATTTATTTATTTATTTTAAATATATAATATATATAAATATATATATATAAATATAAATATATATTTATATATATATACATATATAAATATATATTTATATATATATATATTTATATATATATATATATTTATATATATATATATATATATATTTATATTTATATAAATTTATATCCATAGTTAAAAAGGGTGAAATTATTTCAATAAATATATATATATTTTTTTAAAAGGAGATTTACATGCAAAGATTTTAAACTAATATAATAAAAGGAAAAAGCATTAAGTTTATATATATATATATATATTAAGCTTTAAAATCAATGCTAACTAAAATACAATATACTTTTCTAGAATAAAAAGAATTTCATTGATTTTTTTCCTCTAATACAATATTTACATAAAACATCTTTTTTCTTTAAACTACTTAAGATCTTTCAGCATAAATAAACTTCTATTTTGCCACAAGTAAATTATAAATAAAATTTAAATGAAACAATTCTCTTTTTTTGTTTCCTTTTCCATAATTCAAAGAAGCTTTTGCATGCAACACAAATTAACTTTTCTTTTTCTAAAAACCAGAAGTAGAAATAAACAAGCTTTCTTTTTTTTAAAACAACTCTAAGATATTCTACCAATTTATAGGATGTTTCTTGAATAGTCACAACAATAAAACTTCAAGTCTGTTTTCAATATTTACAACTTGCTTCTCTTTTCTATGAATGAGGCATACTTCTATAACAAATTTTAATCAAATATCTGCAACTGAATTTAAATATCTTCAATAACAATCTTCTGTGTCTCTTTCATGGTTCCTACTCTCTTTCCTCTGACTTTCCTACATAATAGAAAACACAAATATGACCACGAAGTGCTCACCTCCCAGCCTAGGCTAACTGGTAGCCACCCCCGAGCTCGGAGAACCAATTCCTAGATAGGTAACACACAGGAAAACACATAGAAAGCATTGCATACAGATATTCCAGACACATTCCCAACTTGGCTTTCACAGCACCACACTTTGGTGATGAACATTTTCAAAGGGTGGTTGTGGACCAATTCCCTAAGGAGAATCTGCAAGTATGAAATAAACAAGAAGCCACCTCATGGCACAATAATAATATCAAGAATCTCAACCCCTTATTCCTTATGCCCCCCAAAGGCATTCTAGCCTTATATCCCTCCTTATGACCCCCATTGCACAAACAGGCCATGCAGCAAGGGTCACACAAAGATCCCTTGTGATCGCTCTCAAAAGAGAGTCTCTCACTCGAGGGTTGTCACTGCTACCACCCTCAAGATCCTCTTCTCTCCCAAGAGTAATAAATCTTGAGAAAACTCCCAAAACACATCAAATCATAAAGCAAAAATACCAAAAGATTTTCTACACAAACTTTCAAGAACACATATTTCTTACACCAACAAACTTCCAGACATAAACAAGAAGAAGACATTAAAATGAATAACTGAAACCAACCTTAATTTGCCAAAAGGTATTATGATATTTGATGAAGAGCTGCCCAATCCACAAATCTTTTTCCTTCTACCCTTAATCAATTTTTCTATTCCATAACATTCTTTTCTATTCAAAATTTCTCTTGTCTCCAAAAATGGAGAGTGGGTGATTACCCTCCAATTCTCAAAAATCTTGCTTAAGAAGCTCACTCACAGAGTTCTCACAAGATTCTAAAAAAAACCAAAAAAAAGAAGAAAGAAAGCAAAAATACAAAAAGACTCTCATTCCAAAAGGAAAAATCCTGATTAGATTTAAACTTCTAATCTTCAATTTTCGCTCAACTCAAAAAAGCCAATTTTGAAAGCGTTAAAAAGATCATTATAAAGTAGAAACTTGCCTAAAATTACCCCTAACCCCTAGGTATACCTTATGGGCTTTAGGAAACCCTATTAAACTACCTCTAGGTGTTCATTTAACCCATTTTAAACCCCTCTGAAGTTTATTTTTGGGTCAAACATAAGTTGACCACCCCAAATATTATATTCCCAAAGTATTTATGACAACAAATTATTTTATTAAAGAAAAACTATAATTAAACACTTTCCCACCAAGAGACACAAATAAAACATTTAAATTTAAATCCACACATGTGTCAAGTGACACAAATACAACACTTTTACAAAAATAAAACATGAAATTGTCTCTTGTGGTTTTTACACAATAAATTTAATTAACACTTAACACTCATGCAGCATATACTGTTACGAATAAAATACAACACAAATGGGGTGTTGTCTCTCCAAATAGACAAACCCTGGCTTACGAACATACATAAGTCTAGGTTTGATTCTCCGTAATTTTCCATGGTCACATGGTAAATTTCCTGCGCATCTCAATTTACACATTAGTACCTCCAAATATCCATATATAATATAATTCAATAATATAACAATACACATCATTACTTGCATACAATTTACATCTGCACAGATTGAATACATCTTTTATCAAGCAATTTCACATAAGCAATTTCATCCCAATTCACATAAACTAAACATACATCATAGTTCTATATTCAGAGTAAAGTCCTGCAAATTCAATAACGACATCTATCATTGCAATATCATCCTATCTAACAATCATGTAGTGTTCTATCTCATAAAGCATGTAAGTAAATCATCAAATCATAGCAATGTTATCCAAATCCTGAAATCATATAAGTTCTAAGTCTCAAAATGCATCAAAATAAAGTATCCATAATAGTCTAAATATAAAATCCACTGAATGTTAGACTGAGTCGAGGTGAGGCCTCACATCCTCCCCCTCTAGGCATGAACTTCCTCCTGGAGTTCATCAAAGAGGTGAGGGTACTCTGATCTCATACGTGTTGCATCCTCCCATGAAGCCGTAACCTCATCATAACAATCCCACTGGACCCTAACCTGATCCAGCTCTCGACCTCGAAGGGCCAATGTCCAGTGTGCCAAAATGAGAATGGGCTCCAAAGCTAGCTGCCCATCCGACTCCACCTGCAAGGCATCCCAATCTAGAAGGTGAGACTCATCATAGATATATTTTCTCAAAACTGAAACATGAAACACATCGTGGATGCGTGACAGGCTAGGTGGCAAAGCTAAATGGTAGGCAACTGGGCCTATCCTCTCCATAATCTCAAAAGGTCCTACAAAGCGAGGTGCGAGTTTAGAACCCTTTCTGTAACGGATTGGACTCTTATGCGGTCGCACTCTCAAGAAAACTCTGTCTCCAACCAGATAGCTACGATCTATCCTCTTTGCATTGGCATACTTCTTCTGTCTATCCTGAGCCTCTCTGAGACGCTGCCTAATCAAATCCACCTACTATTCCATATCCCGCACTAACTCCGGACCAATGGCAACTCTATCCTCTATGCGATCCCAACTCAAGAACGTCCTGCAAGGCCTGCCGTATAATGCCTGGTAGGGTGGCATCCCCAAAGAAGTGTGATGCCCATTGTTATAGGCAAACTCCACTAAGGGAAGATACTCCTCCCATCGGGTCTGATGATCCATGACGTACATACGAAGCATATCCTCTAACACTTGATTGACCCTCTCTGTCTGACCATCTATCTCCGGGTGATAGGCTGTACTGAAATTGAGCTTAGTGCCCATAGCTGCCTGTAATGACTTCCAAAAAGTAGAAGTGAAAAGAGAATCTCTGTCAGAAATAATCTTGTGGGGTACGCCATGTAGTCTAACAATGTCTCGCAAGAACACCTGTGCTACTACTGGAGCTGTGAATGTAGTACGAACTGGTGAAAAGTGAGCTACTTTGGTCAACTTGTCAACTGTCACCAAAATAGCATCATGGCGACGAGAAGACATAGGGAGACCAATGATGAAATCCATGGATATAGTATCCCACTTCCACTCTGGTATAGCATGAGACTGAAGCAACCCACCTTGATGGCGGTGCTCCGCCTTTACCCTCTGACACTCGAGACATCGAGCTACTATCTCAACAATGAGCTGCCGCATTCCCAACCAATGCTATAACTGCCTCAAGTCAGCATGCAACTTCTTAACCCTAGGATACACTGCATAAGGAGCTCTATGAGCTTCCATGACAATGAACTCTCGCAACCCTCCGGAGGAAGGTACATAGATGCACCCTCTATGGCGTAATAGTTCATCGGACTCCAAAGAATAATCCACATATTTCCCTTCTAGAGTAACATGAGAATGTACTACCTGACAAACCTCTACATACCATCCATCCTCTGACAAGTGCCGAAGTATACGGTCTCTCAAGTCTGTGCCCATGGATATGGTGCAAACCTCGTGACGTCTCCTGCTCAAGGCATTTGCAACTACATTTTCCTTTCCCTTGATGTAGTGAACGTCAAAATCATATTCGCACAAGAACTCCATCCATCTCCTCTGACGTGCATTAAGGTTCGGCTAAGTAAAGATGTACTGAAGACTCTGATGGTCTGAATGCAACTCAAAGTGATGACCTAAAAGGAAGTGTCTCCACCTCACAAGTGCATGCACTACTGCTGCGAGCTCAAGGTCGTGAGTGGGATAATTAAGTTCATGAGTCTTAAGTTTCCTAGACTCGAAAGCTATGGCCCTACCATCCTGCATAAGAACTACCCCTAGACCCTCTAGGGAAGCATCTGTACAAACCATGAAGTCAGCTGAAGGATCTGGTACAACAAGGATAGGAGCGCTAGTAAGTGCCTTCTTCAGTTCCTGAAAGGCCTTCTCACATTTCTCTGTCCACTCAAATTTCTTCCGTTTACGCTGAAGAGAAGTAATAGGGTTTGCGACTCTGGAGAAACCCTCGACAAAACATCGGTAATACCCTGCTAAACCCATGAAACTCCTAACCTCTGTCACACTGGTAGGTGCTGGCCAATCCATAATAGCCCTAATCTTTGATGGGTCGACTGAGATCCCATCACCGGAAATAACGTGTCCAAGGTACTTGACCTCAGATCGAAAGAAAGCACACTTCGATAGGCTACCAAACAACTGGTTATCCCGCAAACACTGCAATACCTGTTTCAAGTGCTCCTCATGCTCCTTCTCATTCTGAGAATATATCAGTATATCATCGAGGAACACAATAACAAAATGGTCCAGAAAGGTACGGAACACCCCATTCATGAGGCTCATAAAAATTGCTGGGGCATTCGTAAGTCCGAAGGGGACTACGGTAAACTCATAGTGACCATATCTAGTGCGAAATGCGGTCTTGTGGATATCACTTTTCACTATTCTCAACTGATGTTATCCTGACTTCAGATCTATTTTGGAAAAGACTTTGGCACCCTGAAGCTGGTCAAATAAATCATCAATTCTGGGCAAAGGATATCGGTTCTTGATGGTTACTTTATTTAGCTGCCGATAATCCATACACAATCGGAGAGATCCATCCTTCTTCTTAACCAAGATGACTGGTACACCCCATGGGGATACGCTAGGACGGATATGACCCTTCTCAAGAAGTTCCTCAAGCTGAATTTTAAGTTCATTAAGCTCATTTGTGGTCATTCTATAAGGTGCTCTGGAAACTGGCTCGGCTCCTGGTACTAGGTCTATATGAAAATCAATCTCTCTATGGGGAGGCATTCCCGGTAACTCTGAAGGAAATACATCTGAATATCCCTTAAGGATAGGATGGTCATTGAGCAATGTTTCTTTTTCCTCTTCTTCCCCTCTGTCACTGATAGTGATAGCAAAAAGCTGACATCCCTTCCGCATGCTCCGCTTAAGCTACATTGCGGAGATCATACGAAGAGACACGAGCCTCTGAATCCCGGTGATAACTATGGGTGAACCATGGTCATCCTCACACTCGATCCTTTTTAGGCGGTAATCCATCTTGGCTCTGTGGGCATAAAGCCAATCCATGCCAAGTACGATTCCGTAAGATCCAAGTGGAGTCACTCTAAGGTCTACTAAAGTGGTGGTCTTGCCAATCTGCAGCTAACATGCCCTAACCTCTGATTCCACTGACACTCTAGCCCTTGAAGCTAATTCCACTTCCCAACTGACACCCTGCCTAGTTACCACTAGCTCGCAACTCTCCACAACCAATGGAGATATAAAAGAGTCAGTAGCTCCTGAATCAAACAAAATAGATACATTGTTACCTTTGATTATACCTGTAGATTCAATAACCGTGCCTTGATGATCAGCCTGGCGGTTGTCAATCACTGCGAATACTCTATGGGCCTGCCCATATCACCAACTGTCGGCTCTGAAGCGGCCATCCGCTGACTCCCTGCTACCTATCCCTAAGGGAAATCCCTCGCCAAATGCCCCATGGCTCCACATGTAAACAAAGCACCCCGTGCCTGGAACTGGGCACCCTGAGGCCTAGAGAATGCCTGACCTCCTGTCCTATTGGATCCGCTGTACCCACCCCTAGAGGACTGCTGAGTCCCCGTCGGCTGTGTATACTACCCCTGTGCTCTCTGATCATGTTTCTATCCCTGAGTCTGCCACTACTTGGGCTTGGAGCCCTGCTGATACTGTGGAGGCTTCTGCCTCTGGTTTTGAGGTGTCTGTTGTGGAGGAGGGGGTTTGGAGAACCCCTGAGAATTTCGGTTGTTCCCTTTCCAATGTGGTTTCTAGAATCCATAAGTCTAAGGTGCGGGATTTTGGTTCTGAAACCGATCCCTATTGTCCTGTGGCCTAACCTGAATTTCCTCGGCAATCAGTGCCTTCTCTACAGCAACCTCAAGGCTCTCTGGAGCGGACATCCTAACAGGCCCGGCTATACCGGCATTTAATCCCCTGATGAAGCGGTTTACAAGAAGTTTCTCATCCTTTAGATAAAATATATGGCAACAACTCAGAGAGTTTACTCTCATACTGGGTTACTGACAAGCCTTTTTGTTGGAGATCATGAAATTCATCTATACGACACTGCCTAAAGTGTTCTGATAGGTACCTCTCATGGAACCTCTCTGTGAATATCTCCCAAGTGAGTGTATCAGGAACTAATCCTCATTTGTACTCTTCCTGTCTCCACCAGGTGGAGGTTGTCCCTCTCAGAAGATGAATTGCAACATGTGCTTTCAAGTTGCTCTCATAAGAACGCAACGCAAAGCACTTGTCAAGACTCAGAAGCCATGCCTCGGCCTCTACTCCATCTGTAGAACCTCTGAAGGACGGTGGTTGGAGGCGCATGACCTCCCTGATGAGATCCCCTGGATCTCGACGACCTCTCTCAAAATAAACTATTTCCATTGCTGGAGGTGGTCCTGGCATATGCACTGACTCTGGCTCATTACCACCCTGACTCTCTATAGGAATCGAAGCTGGGCTCCTGCTTCATTCTCTATCAACGGATCTATGACTCCCAGAGTCATGACTCCTAACCTCAGGGTTTTCTGCTGGGATCCTTTCCTGAACAATGCCAATAAGATTCTGAATGGCTGCTAAAATGTCTCGGTTAGGTTCATTTGGTTGTTCGGGAGGTGCTTCTGGGTTCTCCTCTAGAACTGATGCCTCCCTCTCTACCTCATCACGTGCTATGCGCACACGTCTAGGACCCCGTCCGTGCTTGCGAGCTTGTCGCGTCGTCGGAGGCATCCTAAGAGGAAATAAGACAAAACAATTAATTTATTTCTTTTAGAATTAAATTCAATTAAATTCAAAATTCCATTTAACAAAATAATTTTAAATATATTTAAGGCGAAACATAAGTGAGTAAGGCTCCTAGTGTGGAAACCTTGCTCTGATACCAAAATGTCATGCCCAAGATTTAGGGCAAAAATAGAACAATTTTTTTTTAAAACATACTAATTTAATTAACAAGTTCGCTCACACGACAAGCGTTATTGAAATTTCCATTATTAAATTCAAGCTAGTTCTGAGATGAACCAAGCATCGATAAATAGCTAAATATTATTTGCGGAAAAATTAGCTGGTTTAATTTTATCTCCATGATATACCTAGTCTTTAGGTTTATTAAATCAATCACGTTAAAGAAAAGTAAGAGAGAAAAATTAATTTAATCTCCAATATGACTATATAGTCTAATCAACTATTTTTAAATTTCTCTTTATTATTTGCTCCAAATTATAACCAGGATTATATAAATATATATATATATATATATACATATATATATATATATATATTTATAATTAAATACTTAATCCAAAATTATGACCAGAATTTATATATATATATATATATATTTCCATATATATATATAGATACATATATATATATATATATATTACATATATTTTAAATATTTTAATTCTAATTCAAAAGCACATTAACTTTCTAAATATTAATCCATATTTTCTCCAACCCTAACTAGGGTTCTAATTTCTCACATATATATTATCAAAACTAATTAACATATTATTTTTAAAATCCATTTGCCCTAGCCCCACCCGGGCTAGGGTTTAACCGATATATTTATTTATATTTTTTTTTTACAGCGAAATTTTTGTTTTGCTGGGCCGAACCCTTGGCGGCAATTTTTTATTTACTGTAGGTTACGGAAGGAGGTGCGGAGAGTCGTGGCGCCACCGTGTGGGCGCACAGTGGGCGCCGCGGCACCACTATATGTCCACACAGTGGGCGCCGCTAGCGGCTCCCCACTGTGTGGCCACACAGTGGCGACCGCAGCCATCCACTGTGTGTCCAGACAGTGGGAGCCGAAACGGCTCCACTTTGTGTGCACACAGTGGGCGCTGCGCGGCCCTCACTGTGCGTACACACAGTGGGGTCCGCGTTGACCCAGAAACAATTTCCCCTCTTTTTTATTTATTTATTTTTTTAAATATATAATATATATAAATATATATATATATAAATATATATATATATAAATATATATATATATAAATATATATATATATGTAAATATATATTTATATATATATATATATATTTATATTTATATAAATTTATATCAATAGTTAAAAAGGGTGAAAATATTTCAATAAATATATATATATATTTTTAAAAGGAGATTTACATGCAAAGATTTTAAACTAATATAATAAAGGAAAAAAGCATTAAGTTTATTTAGAAATATATATATATATATATATATTAAGCTTTAAAATCAATGCTAACTAAAATACAATATACTTTTCTGGAATAAAAAGAATTTCATTGATTTTTTTCCTCTAATACAATATTTACATAAAACATCTTTTTTCTTTAAACTACTTAAGATCTTTCAACATAAATAAACTTCTATTTTGCCACAAGTAAATTATAAATAAAATTTAAATGAAACAATTCTCTTTTTTTTTTTCCTTTTCCATAATTCAAAGAAGCTTTTGCATGCAACAAAAATTAATTTTTCTTTTTCTAAACACCAGAAGTAGAAATAAACAAGCTTTCTTTTTTTTAAAACAACTCTAAGATATTCTACCAATTTACAGGATGTTTCTTGAATAGTCACAACAATAAAACTTCAAGTCTGTTTTCAATATTTACAACTTGCTTCTGTTTTCTATGAATGAGGCATACTTCTATAACAAATTTTAAACAAATATCTGCAACTGAATTTAAGTATCTTCAATAACAATCTTCTGTGTTTCTTTCATGGTTCCTACTCTCTTTCCTCTGACTTTCCTGCATAATAGAAAACATAAATATGACCACGGAGTGCTCACCTCCCAGCCTAGGCTAACTGGTAGCCACCCTCGAGCTCGGAGAACCAATTCCTAGATGGGTAACACACAGGAAAACACATAGAAAGCATTGCATACAGATATTCCAGACACATTCCCAACTTGGCTTTCACAGCACCACACTTTGGTGATGAACATTTTCAAAGGGTGGTAGTGGACCAATTCCTTGAGGAGAATCTGCAAGTATGAAATAAACAAGAAGCCACCTCATGGCACAATAATAATATCAAGAATCTCAACCCCTTATTCCTTATACCCCCAAAAGGCATTCTAGCCTTATATCCCTCCTTATGACCCCCATTGCACAAACAGGCCATGCAGCAAGGGTCACACAAAGATCCCTTGTGATCGCTCTCAAAAGAGAGTCTCTCACTCGAGGGTTGTCACTGCTACCACCCTCAAGATCCTCTTCTCTCCCAAGAGTAAGAAATCTTGAGAAAACTCCCAAAACACATCAAATCATAAAGCAAAAATACCAAAAGATTTTCTACACAAACTTTCAAGAACAATTATTTCTTACACCAACAAACTTCCAGACATAAACAAGAAGAAGACATTAAAATGAATAACTGAAACCAACCTTAATTTTCCAAAAGGTACTATGATATTTAATGAAGAGCTGCCCAATCCACAAATCTTTTTCCTTCTACCCTTAATCAATTTTTCTATTCCATAACATTCTTTTCTATTCAAAATTTCTCTTGTCTCCAAAAATGGAGAGTGGGTGATTACCCTCCAATTCTCAAAAATCTTTCTTAAGAAGCTCACTCACAGAGTTCTCACAAGATTCTAAAAAAAACCAAAAAAAAGAAGAAAGAAAGCAAAAATGCAAAAAGACTCTCATTCCAAAAGGAAAAATCCTGATTAGATTTAAACTTCTAATCTTCAATTTTTGCTCAACTCAAAAAAGCCAATTTCTAAAGCGTTAGAAAGATCATTATAAAGTAGAAATTTGCCTAAAATTACCCCTAACCCCTAGGTATACCTTATGGGCTTTAGGAAACCCTATTAAACTACCTCTAGGTGTTCATTTAACCCATTTTAAACCCCTCTGAAGTTTATTTTCGGGTCAAACATAAGTTGACCACCCCAAATATTATATTCCCAAAGTATTTATGACAACACATTATTTTATTAAAGAAAAACTATAATTAAACACTTTCCCACCAAGAGACACAAATAAAACATTTAAATTTAAATCCACACATGTGTCAAGTGACACAAATACAACACTTTTACAAAAATAAAACATGAAATTGTCTCTTGTGGTTTTTACACAATAAATTTAATTAACACTTAACACTCATGCAGCATATACTGTTACGAATAAAATACAACACAAATGGGGTGTTGTCTCTCCAAATAGACAAACCCTAGCTTACGAACATACATAAGTCTAGGTTTGATTCTCCATAATTTTCCATGGTCACATGGTAAATTTCCTGCGCATCTCAATTTACACATTAGTACCTCCAAATATCCATATATAATATAATTCAATAATATAACAATACACATCATTACTTGCATACAATTTTCATCTGCACAGATTGAATACATCTTTTATCAAGCAATTTCACATAAGCAATTTCATCCCAATTCACATAAACTAAACATACATCATAGTTCTATATTCAGAGTAAAGTCCTGCAAATTCAATAACGACATCTATCATTGCAATATCATCCTATCTAACAATCATGTAGTGTTCTATCTCATAAAGCATGTAAGTAAATCATCAAATCATAGCAATGTTATCCAAATCCTGAAATCATATAAGTTCTAAGTCTCAAAATGTATCAAAATAAAGTATCCATAATAGTCTAAATATAAAATCCACTGAATGTCAGACTGAGTCGAGGTGAGGCCTCACATCCTCCCCCTCTAGGCATGAACTTCCTCCTGGAGTTCATCAAAGAGGTGAGGGTACTCTGATCTCATACGTGCTGCGTCCTCCCATGAAGCTGTAACCTCATCATAACAATCCCACTGGACCCTAACCTAGTCCCGCTCTCGACCTCAAAGGGCCAATCTCCGATGTGCCAAAATGATAATGGGCTCCAAAGCTAGCTGCCCGTCCGACTCCACCTGCAAGGCATCCCAATCAGGAAGGTGAGACTCATCATAGATATATTTTCTGAAAACTGAAACATGAAACACATCGTGGATGCGTGACAGGCTAGGTGGCAAAGCTAAACGGTAGGCAACTGAGCCTATCCTCTCCAGAATCTCAAAAGGTCCTACAAAGTGAGGTGCGAGCTTAGAACCCTTTCCGTAATGGATTGGACTCTTATGCGGTCGCACTCTCAAGAAAAATCTGTCTCCAAACAGATATCTACGATCTATCCTCTTTGCATCGGCATACTTCTTCTGTCTATCCTGAGCCTCTCTGAGACGCTGCCTAATCAAATCCACCTGCTGTTCCATATCCCGCACTAACTCCGGACCAATGGCAACTCTATCCTCTATGCGATCCCAACTCAAGGGCGTCCTGCAAGGCCTGCCGTATAATGCCTGGTAGGGTGGCATCCCCAAAGAAGTGTGATGCCCATTGTTATAGGAAAACTCCACTAAGGGAAGATACTCCTCCCATCGGGTCTGATGATCCATGACGTACATACGAAGCTTATCCTCTAACACCTGATTGACCCTCTCTGTCTGACCATCTGTCTTCGGGTGATAAGCTATACTGAAATTGAGCTTAGTGCCCATAGCTTCCTGTAATGACTTCCAAAAGGTAGAAGTGAAAAGAGAATCTCTATCAGAAATAATCTGGCGGGGTACGCCATGTAGTCTAACAATGTGTCGCAAGAACACCTGTGCTACTGCTGGAGCTGTGAATGTAGTACGAACTAGTGAAAAGTGAGCTACTTTGGTCAACTTGTCAACTGTCACCAAGATAGCATCATGGCGACGAGAAGACATAGGGAGACCAATGATGAAATCCATGGATATAGTATCCCACTTCCACTCTAGTATAGCATTAGACTGAAGCAACCCACCTAGATGGTGGTGCTCCGCCTTTACCCTCTGACATTCGAGACATCGAGCTACTATCTCAGCAATGAGCTGCCGCATTCCCGGGCAATGATATAACTGCCTCAAGTCAGCATGCAACTTCTTAACCCCGGGATGCACTGCATAAGGAGCTCTATGAGCTTCCATGACAATGAACTCTCGTAACCCTCTAGAGGAAAGTACATAGATGCGCCCTCTGTGGCGTAACAGTCCATTGGACTCCAAAGAATAATCCACATATTTCCCTTCTAGAGTAACCCGATAACGTACTACCTGACAAACCTCTGCATACCATCCATCCTCTGACAAGTGCCGAAGTATACGGTCTCTCAAGTCTGTGCCCATGGATATGGCGCAAACCTCGTGATGTCTCCTACTCAAGGCATTTGTAACTACATTTTCCTTTCCCTTGATGTAGTGAACATCAAAATCATATTCGCACAAGAACTCCATCCATCTCCTCTGATGTGCATTAAGGTTCGGCTGAGTAAAGCTGTACTAAAGACTCTGATGGTCTGAATGCAACTCAAAGTGATGACCTAAAAGGAAGTGTCTCCACCTCACAAGTGCATGCACTACTGATGCGAGCTCAAGGTCGTGAGTTGGATAATTAAGTTCATTAGTCTTAAGTTTCCTAGACTCGAAAGCTATGGCCCTACCATCCTGCATAAGAACTACCCCTAAACCCTCTAGGGAAGCATCTGTACAAACCATTAAGTCAGCTGAAGGATCTGGTACAACAAGGATAGGAGCGCTAGTAAGTGCCTTCTTGAGTTCCTGAAAGGCCTTCTCGCACTTCTCTGTCCACTCAAATTTCTTCCCTTTACACTGAAGAGAAGTAATAGGGTGTGCGACTCTGGAGAAACCCTCGACAAAACGTCGGTAATACCCTGCTAAACCCATGAAACTCCTGAACTCTGTCACACTGGTAGGCGCTGGCCAATCCATAATAGCCCTAATCTTTGATGGGTTGACTGAGATCCCATCACCGGAAATAACGTGTCCAAGGTACTTGACCTCAGATCAAAAGAAAGCACACTTCGATAGGCTGCCAAACAACTGGTTATCCCGCAAACACTGCAATACCTGTTTCAGGTGCTCCTCATGCTCCTTCTCATTATGAGAATATATCAGTATATCATCAAGGAACACAATAACAAAATGGTCCAGAAAGGTACGGAACACCCCATTCATGAGGCTCATAAAAACTACTGGGGCATTCATAAGTCCGAAGGGGACTACGGTAAACTCATAGTGACCATATCTAGTGCGAAATGCGGTCTTGTGGATATCACTTTCCACTATTCTCAACTGATGGTATCCTGACTTCAGATCTATTTTGGAAAAGACTTTGGCACCCTGAAGCTCGTCAAATAAATCATCAATTCTGGGAAAAGGATATCGGTTCTTGATGGTTACTTTATTTAGCTACCGATAATCCATACACAATCGGAGAGATCCATCCTTCTTCTTAACGAAGATGACTGGTGCACCCCACGGGGATATGCTAGGACAGATATGACCCTTCTCAAGAAGTTCCTCAAGCTAAATTTTAAGTTCATTAAGCTCATTTGTGGTCATTCTATAAGGTGCTCTGGAAACTGGCTCGGCTCGTGGTACTAGGTCTATATGAAAATCAATCTCTATGCGGGGAGGCATTCCCGGTAACTCTGAAGGAAATACATCTGAATATCCCTTAAGGATAGGATGGTCATTGAGTGATGTTTCTTTTTCCTCCTCTTCCCCTCTGTCACTGATAGTGATAGCAAAAAGCTGACATCCCTTCCGCATGCTCCGCTTAAGCTGCATTGCGGAGATCATACGAAGAGACACGGGCCTCTGAATCATGGTGATAACTATGGGTGAACCATGGTCATCCTCACACTCGATCCTTTTTAGGCGGCAATCCATCTTGGCTCTGTGGGCATAAAGCCAATCCATGGCAAGTACGATTCCGTAAGATCCAAGTGGAGTCACTCTAAGGTCTACTAAAGTGGTGGTCTTGCCAATCTGCAGCTGACATGCCCTAACCTCTGATTCCACTGACACTCTAGCCCCTGAAGCTAATTCCACTTCCCAACTGACACCATGCCTAGTTGCCACTAGCCCGCAACGCTCCACAACCAATGGAGATATAAAAGAGTCAGTAGCTCCTGAATCAAACAAAATAGATACATTGTTACCTTTGATTATACCTGTAGATTCGATAACCGTGGCTTGATGATCAGCCTGGCAGTTGTCAACCGCTGCGAATACTCTATTGGACCTGCCCATATCACCAACTGTCAGCTCTAAAGCGGCCATCCGCTGACTCCCTACTACCTGTCCCTGAGGGCAATCCCTCGCCAAATGCCCCATGGCTCCACATGTAAAGCAGGCACCCCATGCCTGGAACTGGGCACCCTGAGGCCTAGAGAATGCCTGAACTCCTGTCCTACTGGATCTGCTGTACCCACCCCTAGAGGACTGCTAAGTCCCGTCGGCTGTGTGTACTGCCCCTATGCTCTCTAATCACATTTCTGTCCCTGAGTCTGCCACTACTTGGGCTTGGAGCCCTGCTGATACTGTGGAGGCTTCTGCCTCTGGTTTTGAGGTGTCTATTGTGGAGGAGGGGGTTTGGAGAACCCCTGAGAATTTTGGTTGTTCCCTTTCCAATGTGGTTTCTGGAATCCATAAGTCTGAGGTGCGGGATTTCGTTTCTGAAACCGATCCCTATTGTCCTGTGGCCTAACTTGAATTTCCTCGGCAATCAGTGCTTTCTCTACAGCAACCCGAAGGCTCTCTCGAGTGGACATCCTAAGAGGCCCAGCTATACCAGCATTTAATCCCTTGATGAAGCGGTTTACAAGAAGTTTCTCATCCTTTAGATAATCTACATATGGCAACAACTCAAAGAATTTACTCTCATACTGGGTTACTGACAAGCTTTTTTGTTGGAGATCATGAAATTCATCTATACGATGCTGCCTGAAGTGTTCCGATAGATACCTCTCACGGAACCTCTCTGTGAATATCTCCCAAGTGAGTGTATCAAGAACTAATCCACATTTGTACTCTTCCTGTCTCCACCAGGTGGAGGTTGTCCCTCTCAGAAGATGAATTGCAACACGTGCTTTCAAGTTGCTCTCATAAGAATGCAACGCAAAGCACCTCTCAAGACTCAGAAGCCATGCCTCGGCCTCTACTCCATCTGTAGAACCTTCGAAGGATGGTGGTTGGAGGCGCATGACCTCCCTGATGAGATCCCCTGGATCTCGATGACCTCTCTCAAAATAAACTGGTTCCACCACTGGAGGTGGTCCTGGCATATGCACTGACTCTGGCTCATTACCACCCTGACTCTCTAAAGGAGTCCGAGCTGGGCTCCTGCTTCGTTCTCTATCAACGGATCTATGACTCCCAGAGTCATGACTCCTAACCTGAGGGTTCTCTGCTGGGATCCTTTCCTGAACAATGCCAATAAGATCTCGAATGGCTGCTAAAACGTCTCGGTTAGGTTCATTTGGCTGTTCGGGAGGTGCTTCTGGGTTCTCCTCTGGAACCGATGCCTCCCTCTCTACCTCATCGCGTGCTATGCGCACACGTCTAGGACCCCGTCCGCGCTTGAGAGCTTGTCACATCGTTGGAGGCATCCTAAGATGAAATAAGACAAAACAATTAATTTATTTCTTTTAGAATTAAATTCAATTAAATTCAAAATTCCATTTAACAAAATAATTTTAAATATATTTAAGGTGAAACGTAAGTGAGTAAGGCTCCTAGTGTGGAAACCTTGCTCTGATACCAAAATGTCATGCCCAAAATTTAGGGCAAAAACAGAACAATTTTTTTTTAAAACATACTAATTTAATTAACAAGTTCGCTCACACGACAAGCGTTATTGAAATTTCCATTATTAAATTCGAGCTAGTTCTGAGATGAACCAAGCATCGATAAATAGCTAAATATTATTTGCGGAAAAATTAGCTGGTTTAATTTTATCTCCATGATATACCTAGTCTTTAGGTTTATTAAATCAATCACGTTAAAGAAAAGTAAGAGAGAAAAATTAATTTAATCTCCAATATGACTATACAATCTAATCAACTATTTTAAAATTTCTCTTTATTATTTGCTCCAAATTATAACCAGGATTATATAAATATATATATATATATATTTATATATACATATATATATATATTTATAATTAAATACTTAATCCAAAATTATGACCAGAATTTATATATATACATGTATATATATATATATATATATATATATATATATATTTCCATATATATATATAGATACATATATATATATTACATATATTTTAAATATTTTAATTCTAATTCAAAAGCATATTAACTTTCTAAATATTAATCCATATTTTCTCCAACCCTAACTAGGGTTCTAATTTCTCACATATATATTATCAAAACTAATTAACATATTATTTTTAAAATCCATTTTCCCTAGCCCCACCTGGGCTAGGGTTTAACCCATATATTTATTTATATTTTTTTTTTACAGAGAAATTTTTGTTTTGCTAGGCCGAACCCTTGGCGGCCATTTTTTATTTACTGCAGGTTACGGAAGGAGGTGAGCAGAGCCGTGGCGCCACTGTGTGGGCGCAGAGTGGGCGCCGCGGCACCACTATGTGTCCACACATTGGGCGCCGCTAGCGGCTCCCCACTGTGTTGCCACACAGTGGTGACCACAGTCGTCCACTGTGTGTCCACACAGTGGGAGCCGAAATGGCTCCACTGTGTGTGCACACAGTGGGCGCCACGCGGCCCTCACTGTGCATACACACAGTGGGGTCCGCGTGGACCCAAAAACAATTTCCCCTCTTTTTTTTTTTATTTATTTATTTTTTTAAATATATAATATATATAAATATATATATAAATATAAATATATATTTATATATATATATATATATATATATATTTATATTTATATAAATTTATATCCATAGTTAAAAAGGGTGAAAATATTTCAATAAATATATATATATATATTTTTAAAAGGAAATTTACATGCAAAGATTTTAAACTAATATAATAAAGGGAAAAAGCATTAAGTTTATTTAGAAATATATATATATATATATTTATATATATATATATATATATATATATATATATATTAAGCTTTAAAATCAATGCTAACTAAAATACAATATACTTTTCTGGAATAAAAAGAATTTCATTGATTTTTTTCCTCTAATACAATATTTATATAAAACATCTTTTTTCTTTAAACTACTTAAGATCTTTCAACATAAATAAACTTCTATTTGCCACAAGTAAATTATAAATAAAATTTAAATGAAACAATTCTCTTTTTTTTTTTCCTTTTCCATAATTCAAAGAAGCTTTTGCATGCAACAAAAATTAATTTTTCTTTTTCTAAAAACCAGAAGTAGAAATAAACAAGCTTTCTTTTTTTTAAAACAACTCTAAGATATTCTACCAATTTACAGGATGTTTCTTGAATAGTCACAACAATAAAACTTCAAGTCTGTTTTCAATATTTACAACTTGCTTCTGTTTTCTATGAATGAGGCATACTTCTATAACAAATTTTAAACAAATATCTGCAACTGAATTTAAGTATCTTCAATAACAATCTTCTGTGTTTCTTTCATGGTTCCTACTCTCTTTCCTCTGACTTTCCTGCATAATAGAAAACATAAATATGACCACGGAGTGGTCACCTCCCAGCCTAGGCTAACTGGTAGCCACCCTCGAGCTCGGAGAACCAATTCCTAGACGGGTAACACACAGGAAAACACATAGAAAGCATTGCATACAGATATTCCAGACACATTCCCAACTTGGTTTTCACAGCACCACACTTTGGTGATGAACATTTTCAAAGGGTGGTAGTGGACCAATTCCTTGAGGAGAATCTGCAAGTATGAAATAAACAAGAAGCCACCTCATGGCACAATAATAATATCAAGAATCTCAACCCCTTATTCCTTATGCCCCCAAAAGGCATTCTAGGCTTATATCCCTCCTTATGACCCCCATTGCACAAACAGGCCATGCAGCAAGGGTCACACAAACATCCCTTGTGATCGCTCTCAAAAGAGAGTCTCTCACTCGAGGGTTGTCACTGCTACCACCCTCAAGATCCTCTTCTCTCTCAAGAGTAAGAAATCTTGAGAAAACTCCCAAAACACATCAAATCATAAAGCAAAAATACCAAAAGATTTTCTACACAAACTTTCAAGAACAATTATTTCTTACACCAACAAACTTCCAGACATAAACAAGAAGAAGACATTAAAATGAATAACTGAAACCAACCTTAATTTGCCAAAAGGTACTATGATATTTGATGAAGAGCTGCCCAATCCACAAATCTTTTTCCTTCTACCCTTAATCAATTTTTCTATTCCATAACATTCTTTTCTATTCAAAATTTCTCTTGTCTCCAAAAATGGAGAGTGGGTGATTACCCTCCAATTCTCAAAAATCTTGCTTAAGAAGCTCACTCACAGAGTTCTCACAAGATTCTAAAAAAAACCAAAAAAAAGAAGAAAGAAAGCAAAAATGCAAAAAGACTCTCATTCCAAAAGGAAAAATCCTGATTAGATTTAAACTTCTAATCTTCAATTTTCGCTCAACTCAAAAAAGCCAATTTTTAAAGCGTTAAAAAGATCATTATAAAGTAGAAATTTGCCTAAAATTACCCCTAACCCCTAGGTATACCTTATGGGCTTTAGGAAACCCTATTAAACTACCTCTAGGTGTTCATTTAACCCATTTTAAACCCCTCTGAAGTTTATTTTCGGGTCAAACATAAGTTGACCACCCCAAATATTATATTCCCAAAGTATTTATGACAACACATTATTTTATTAAAGAAAAACTATAATTAAACACTTTCCCACCAAGAGACACAAATAAAACATTTAAATTTAAATCCACACATGTGTCAAGTGACACAAATACAACACTTTTACAAAAATAAAACATGAAATTGTCTCTTGTGGTTTTTACACAATAAATTTAATTAACACTTAACACTCATGCAACATATACTGTTACAAATAAAATACAACACAAATAGGGTGTTGTCTCTCCAAATAGACAAACCCTGGCTTACGAACATACATATGTCTAGGTTTGATTCTCCGTAATTTTCCATGGTCACATGGTAAATTTCCTGCGCATCTCAATTTACACATTAGTACCTCCAAATATCCATATATAATATAATTCAATAATATAACAATACACATCATTACTTGCATACAATTTTCATCTGCACAGATTGAATACATCTTTTATCAAGCAATTTCACATAAGCAATTTCATCCCAATTCACATAAACTAAACATACATCATAGTTCTATATTCAGAGTAAAGTCCTGCAAATTCAATAACGACATCTATCATTGCAATATCATCCTATCTAACAATCATGTAGTGTTCTATCTCATAAAGCATGTAAGTAAATCATCAAATCATAGCAATGTTATCCAAATCCTGAAATCATATAAGTTCTAAGTCTCAAAATGCATCAAAATAAAGTATCCATAATAGTCTAAATATAAAATCCACTGAATGTCAGACTGAGTCGAGGTGAGGCCTCACATCCTCCCCCTCTAGGCATGAACTTCCTCTTGGAGTTCATCAAAGAGGTGAGGGTACTCTGATCTCATACGTGCTGCGTCCTCCCATGAAGCTGTAACCTCATCATAACAATCCCACTGGACCCTAAGCTGGTCCAGCTCTCGACCTCAAAGGGCCAATCTCCGACGTGCCAAAATGAGAATGGGCTCCAAAGCTAGCTGCTCGTCTGACTCCACCTGCAAGGCATTCCAATCAAGAAGGTGAGACTCATCATAGATATATTTTCTCAAAACTGAAACATGAAACACATCGTGGATGCGTGACAGGCTAGGTCGCAAAGCTAAATGGTAGGCAACTGAGCCTATCCTCTCCAAAATCTCAAAAGGTCCTACAAAGTGAGGTGCGAGCTTAGAACCCTTTCCGAAATGGATTGGACTCTTATACGGTCGCACTCTGAAGAAAAATCTGTCTCCAACCAGATAGCTACGATCTATCCTCTTTGCATCGGCATACTTCTTCTGTCTATCTTGAGCCTCTTTGAGACGCTGCCTAATCAAATCCATCTGCTGTTCCATATCCCGCACTAACTCCGGACCAATGGCAACTCTATCCTCTATGCGATCGCAACTCAAGGGCATCCTACAAGGCCTGCCGTATAATGCCTGGTAGGGTGGCATCCCCAAAGAAGTGTGATGCCCATTGTTATAGGCAAACTCCACTAAGGGAAGATACTCCTCCCATCGGGTCTGATGATCCATGACGTACATACAAAGCCTATCCTCTAACACCTGATTGACCCTCTCTATCTGACCATCTGTCTCCGGGTGATAGGCTATACTAAAATTGAGCTTAGTTCCCATAGCTGCCAGTAATGACTTCCAAAAGGTAGAAGTGAAAAGAGAATCTCTGTCAGAAATAATCTTGCCAGGTACGCCATGTAGTCTAATAATGTCTCACAAGAACACCTGTGCTACTGCTGGAGCTGTGAATGTAGTACGAACTGGTGAAAAGTGAGCTACTTTGGTCAACTTGTCAACTGTCACCAAGATAGCATCATGGCGACGAGAAGACATAGGGAGACCAATGATGAAATCCATGGATATAGTATCCCACTTCCACTCTGGTATAGCATGAGACTGAAGCAACCCACCTAGATGGCGGTGCTCCACCTTTACCCTCTGACACTCGAGACATCGAGCTACTATCTCAGCAATGAGCTGCCCCATTCCCGGCCAATGATATAACTGCCTCAAGTCAGCATGCAACTTCTTAACCCCGGGATGCACTTCATAAGGAGCTCTATGAGCTTCCATGACAATGAAATCTCGCAACCCTCCAGAGGAAATTACAAAGATGCGCCCTCTGTGGCGTAACAGTCCATTGGACTCCAAAGAATAATCCACATATTTCCCTTCTAGAGTAACCTGATAACGTACTACCTGACAAACCTCTGCATACCATCCATCCTCTGACAAGTGCCGAAGTATATGGTCTCTCAAGTCTGTGCCCATGGATATGGTGCAAACCTCGTGATGTCTCCTAATCAAGGCATTTGCAACTACATTTTCCTTTCCCTTGATGTAGTGAACGTCAAAATCATATTCGCACAAGAACTCCATCCATCTCCTCTGATGTGCATTAAGGTTCGGCTGAGTAAAGATGTACTAAAGACTCTGATGGTCTGAATGCAACTCAAAGTGATGACCTAAAAGGAAGTGTCTCCACCTCACAAGTGCATGCACTACTAATGCGAGCTCAAGGTCATGAGTGGGATAATTAAGTTCATTAGTCTTAAGTTTCCTAGACTCGAAAGCTATGGCCCTACCATCCTGCATAAGAACTGCCCCTAAACCCTCTAGGGAAGCATCTGTACAAACCATGAAGTCAGCTGAAGGATCTGGTACAACAAGGATAGGAGCGCTAGTAAGTGCCTTCTTGAGTTCCTGAAAGGCCTTCTTGCACTTCTCTGTCCACTCAAATTTCTTCCCTTTACGCTGAAGAGAAGTAATAGGGTGTGCGACTCTGGAGAAACCCTCGACAAAACGTCGGTAATACCCTGCTAAACCCATGAAACTCCTGACCTCTGTCACACTTGTAGGTGCTGGCCAATCCATAATAGCCCTAATATTTGATGGGTTGACTAAGATCCCATCACCAGAAATAACGTGTCCAAGGTACTTGACCTCAGATCAAAAGAAAGCACACTTCGATAGGTTGCCAAACAACTGGTTATCCCGCAAGCACTGCAATACCTTTTTTAGGTGCTCCTCATGCTCCTTCTCATTCTGAGAATATATCAGTATATCATCGAGGAACACAATAATAAAACGGTACAGAAAAGTACGGAACACCCCATTCATGAGGCTCATAAAAACTACTAGGGCATTCGTAAGTCCGAAGGGGACTACTGTAAACTCATAGTGATCATATGTAGTGCGAAATGCGGTCTTGTGTATATCACTTTCCACTATTCTCAACTGATGGTATCCTGACTTCAGATCTATTTTGGAAAAGACTTTGGCACCCTGGAGCTGGTCAAATAAATCATCAATTCTGGGCAAAGGATATCGGTTCTTGATGGTTACTTTATTTAGCTACCGATAATCCATACACAATCGGAGAGATCCATCCTTCTTCTTAACGAAGATGACTGGTGCACCCCACGGGGATACGCTAGGACGGATATGACCCTTCTCAAGAAGTTCCTCAAGCTGAATTTTAAGTTCATTAAGCTCATTTGTGGTCATTCTATAAGGTGTTTTGGAAACTGGCTCAGCTCCTCGTACTAGGTCTATATGAAAATCAATCTCTTTGCAGGGAGGCATTCCCGGTAACTCTGAAGGAAATACATCTGAATATCCCTTAAGGATAGGATGGTCATCGAGCGATGTTTCTTTTTCCTCCTCTTCCCCTCTGTCACTGATAGTGATAGCAAAAAGCTGACATCCCTTCCACATGCTCCGCTTAAGCTGCATTGTGGAGATCATACGAAGAGACATGGGCCTTTGAATCAGGGTGATAACTATGGGTGAACCATGGTCATCCTCACACTCGGTCCTTTTTATACGGCAATCCATCTTGGCTCTGTGGGCATAAAGCCAATCCATGCCAAGTATGATTCCGTAAGATCCAAGTGGAGTCACTCTAAGGTCTACTAAAGTGGTGGTCTTGCCAATCTGCAGCTGACATGCCCTAACCTCTGATTCCACTGACACTCTAGCCCCTGAAGCTAATTCCACTTCCCAATTGACACCATGCCTAGTTGCCACTAGCCCGCAACGCTCCACAACCAATGGAGATATAAAGGAGTCAGTAGCTCCTGAATCAAACAAAATAGATACATTGTTACCTTTGATTATACCTGTAGATTCGATAACCATGGCCTGATGATCAGCCTGGCAGTTGTCAACCGCTGCGAATACTCTATTGGACCTGCCCATATCACCAACTATCGGCTCTGAAGCGGCCATCCACTGACTCCCTACTACCTGTCTCTGAGGGCAATCCCTCACCAAATGCCCCATGGCTCCACATGTAAAGCAAGCACCCCATGCTTGGAACTGGGCACCCTGAGGCCTAGAGAATGCATGACCTCCTGTCCTACTGGATCTGCTGTACCCACCCCTAGAGGACTGCTAAGTCCCCGTCGGCTGTGTGTACTGCCCCTATGCTCTCTAATCACATTTCTATCCCTGAGTTTGCCACTACTTGGGCTTGGAGCCCTGTTGATACTGTGGAGGCTTCTGCCTCTGGTTCTAAGGTGTTTGTTGTGCAGGAGGGGGTTTGGAGAACCCCTGAGAATTTCGGTTGTTCCCTTTCCAATGTGGTTTCTGGAATCCATAAGTCTGAGGTGCGGGATTTCGGTTCTAAAACTGATCCCTATTGTCCTGTAGCCTAACTTGAATTTCCTCGGCAATCAGTGCTTTCTCTAATGCAACCCGAAGGCTCTCTCGAGCGGACATCCTAAGAGGCCTGGCTATACCAGCATTTAATCCCTTGATGAAGCGGTTTACAAAAAGTTTCTCATCCTTTAGATAATCTACATATGGCAACAACTCAAAGAATTTACTCTCATACTGGGTTACTGACAAGCCTTTTTATTGGAGATCATGAAATTCGTCTATACGACGCTGCTTGAAGTGTTTCGATAGGTACCTCTCATGGAACCTCTCTATGAATATCTCCCAAGTGAGTGTATCAGGAACTAATCCGCATTTGTACTCTTCCTATCTCCACCAGGTGGAGGTTGTCCCTCTCAGAAGATGAATTGCAACACGTGCTTTCAAGTTGCTCTCATAAGAATGCAACGTAAATCACCTCTCAAGACTTAGAAGCCATGCCTCGGCCTCTACTCCATCTGTAGAACCTTCGAAGGATGGTGGTTGGAGGCGCATGACCTCCCTGATGAGATCCCCTCGATCTCGATGACCTCTCTCAAAATAAACTGGTTCCACCACTGGAGGTGGTCCTGGCATATGCACTGACTCTGGCTCATTACCACCCTGACTCTCTAGAGGAATCGGAGCTGGGCTCCTGCTTCATTCTCTATCAATGGATCTATGACTCCCAGAGTCATGACTCCTAACCTGAGGGTTCTCTACTGGGATCCTTTCCTGAACAATGCCAATAAGATTTTGAATGGCTGCTAAAATGTCTCGGTTACGTTCATTTGGTTGTTCGGGAGGTGCTTCTGGGTTCTCCTCTGGAACCGATGCCTCCCTCTCTACCTCATCGCGTGCTATGCGCACACGTCTAGGACCCCGTCCGCGCTTGAGAGCTTGTCACATCGTTGGAGGTATCCTAAGAGGAAATAAGACAAAACAATTAATTTATTTCTTTTAGAATTAAATTCAATTAAATTCAAAATTCCATTTAACAAAATAATTTTAAATATATTTAAGGCGAAACGTAAGTGAGTAAGGCTCCTAGTGTGGAAACCTTGCTCTGATACCAAAATGTCATGCCCAAAATTTAGGGCAAAAATAGAACATTTTTTTTTTAAAACATACTAATTTAACTAACAAGTTCGCTCACACGACAAGCGTTATTGAAATTTCCATTATTAAATTCGAGCTAGTTCTGAGATGAACCAAGCATCGATAAATAGCTAAATATTATTTGCGGAAAAATTAGCTGGTTTAATTTTATCTCCATGATATACCTAGTCTTTAGGTTTATTAAATCAATCACGTTAAAGAAAAGTAAGAGAGAAAAATTAATTTAATCTCCAATATGACTATACAGTCTAATCAACTATTTTTAAATTTCTCTTTATTATTTGCTCCAAATTATTACCAGGATTATATAAATATATATATATATATTTATATATACATATATATATATATATTTATAATTAAATACTTAATCCAAAATTATGACCAGAATTTATATATATACATGTATATATATATATTTCCATATATATATAGAGATACATATATATATATTACATATATTTTAAATATTTTAATTCTAATTCAAAAGCACATTAACTTTCTAAATATTAATCCATATTTTCTCCAACCCTAACTAGGGTTCTAATTTCTCACATATATATTATCAAAACTAATTAACATATTATTTTTAAAATCCATTTGCCCTAGCCCCACCTGGGCTAGGGTTTAACCCATATATTTATTTATATATTTTTTTTACAAGGAAATTTTTGTTTTGCTGGGCCGAACCCTTGGCGGCCAATTTTTATTTACTGCAGGTTATGGAAGGAGGCGGGGAGAGCCGTGGCGCCACTGTGTGGGCATAGAGTGGGCACCGCGGCACCACTGTGTGTCCACACATTGGGCGCCGCTAGCGGCTCCCCACTGTGTGGCCACACAGTGCCGACCGCAGCCGTCCACTGTGTGTCCACACAGTGGGAGCCGAAATGGCTCCACTATGTGTGCACACAGTGGGCGCCGCGCGGCCCTCACTGTGCATACACACAATGGGGTCCGCGTGGACCCAAAAACAATTTCCCCTCTTTTTTTTTTAATTTATTTATTTTTTTAAATATATAATATATATAAATATATATATAAATATAAATATATATTTATATATATATATATATATATATATATATATTTATATTTATATAAATTTATATCCATAGTTAAAAAGGGTGAAAATATTTCAATAAATATATATATATTTTTTTAAAAGGAGATTTACATGTAAAGATTTTAAACTAATATAATAAGGGAAAAAGCATTAAGTTTATTTAGAAATATATATATATATATATATATATATATATATATATATATATATATATATATATATATATATATATATATATATATATATATATTAAGCTTTAAAATCAATGCTAACTAAAATACAATATACTTTTCTGGAATAAAAAGAATTTCATTGATTTTTTTCCTCTAATACAATATTTACATAAAACATCTTTTTTCTTTAAACTACTTAAGATCTTTCAACATAAATAAATTTCTATTTTGCCACAAGTAAATTATAAATAAAATTTAAATGAAACGATTCTCTTTTTTTTTTTCCTTTTCCATAATTCAAAGAAGCTTTTGCATGCAACACAAATTAACTTTTCTTTTTCTAAAAACCAGAAGTAGAAATAAACAAGCTTTCTTTTTTTTAAAATAACTCTAAGATATTCTACCAATTTACAGGATGTTTCTTGAATAGTCACAACAATAAAACTTCAAGTCTGTTTTCAATATTTACAACTTGCTTCTCTTTTCTATGAATGAGGCATACTTCTATAACAAATTTTAAACAAATATCTGCAATTGAATTTAAGTATCTTCAATAACAATCTTCTGTGTCTCTTTCATGGTTCCTACTCTCTTTCCTCTGACTTTCCTGCATAATAGAAAACACAAATATGACCACGGAGTGCTCACCTCCCAGCCTAGCCTAGCCACCCTCGAGCTCGGAGAACCAATTCCTAGACGGGTAACACACAGGAAAACACATAGAAAGCATTGCATACAGATATTCCAAACACATTCCCAACTTGGCTTTCACAGCACCACACTTTGGTGATGAACATTTTCAAAGGGTGGTAGTGGACCAAATCCCTGAGGAGAATCTGCAAGTATGAAATAAACAAGAAGCCACCTCATGGCACAATAATAATATCAAGAATCTCAACCCCTTATTCCTTATGCCCCCCAAAGGCATTCTAGCCTTATATCCCTCCTTATGATCCCCACTACACAAACAGGCCATGCAGCAAGGGTCACACAAAGATCCCTTGTGATCGCTCTCAAAAGAGAGTCTCTCACTCGAGGGTTGTCACTGCTACCACCTTCAAGATCCTCTTCTCTCCCAAGAGTAAGAAATCTTGAGAAAACTCCCAAAACACATCAAATCATAAAGCAAAAATACCAAAAGATTTTCTACACAAACTTTCAAGAACACAGACTTCTTACACCAACAAACTTCCAGACATAAACAAGAAGAAGACATTAAAATGAATAACTGAAACCAACCTTAATCTGCCAAAAGGTATTATGATATTTGATGAAGAGCTGCCCAATCCACAAATCTTTTTCCTTCTACCCTTAATCAATTTTTCTATTCCATAACATTCTTTTCTATTCAAAATTTCTCTTGTCTCCAAAAATGGAGAGTGGGTGATTACCCTCCAATTCTCAAAAATCTTGCTTAAGAAGCTCACTCATAGAGTTCTCACAAGATTCTAAAAAAAACCAAAAAAAAGAAGAAAGAAAGCAAAAATGCAAAAAGACTCTCATTCCAAAAGGAAAAATCCTGATTAGATTTAAACTTCTAATCTTCAATTTTCGCTCAACTCAAAAAAGCCAATTTTTAAAGCGTTGAAAAGATCATTATAAAGTAGAAACTTGCCTAAAATTACCCCTAACCCCTAGGTATACCTTATGGGCTTTAGGAAACCCTATTAAACTACCTCTAGGTGTTCATTTAACCCATTTTAAACCCCTCTGAAGTTTATTTTCGGGTCAAACAGAAGTTGACCACCCCAAATATTATATTCCCAAAGTATTTATGACAACACATTATTTTATTAAAGAAAAACTATAATTAAACACTTTCCCACCAAGAGACACAAATAAAACATTTAAATTTAAATCCACACATGTGTCAAGTGACACAAATACAACACTTTTACAAAAATAAAACATGAAATTGTCTCTTGTTTTTTTTACACAATAAATTTAATTAACACTTAACACTCATGCAGCATATACTGTTACGAATAAAATACAACACAAATGGGGTGTTGTCTCTCCAAATAGACAAACCCTGGCTTACGAACATACATAAGTCTAGGTTTGATTCTCCGTAATTTTCCATGGTCACATGGTAAATTTCTTGCACATCTCAATTTACACATTAGTACCTCCAAATATCCATATATAATATAATTCATTAATATAACAATACACATCATTACTTGCATACAATTTTCATCTGCACAGATTGAATACATCTTTTATCAAGCAATTTCACATAAGCAATTTCATCCCAATTCACATAAACTAAACATACATCATAGTTCTATATTCAGAGTAAAGTCCTGCAAATTCAATAACGACATCTATCATTGCAATATCATCCTATCTAACAATCATGTAGTGTTCTATCTCATAAAGCATGTAAGCAAATCATCAAATCATAGCAATGTTATCCAAATCCTGAAATCATATAAGTTCTAAGTCTCAAAATGCATCAAAATAAAGTATCCATAATAGTCTAAATATAAAATCCACTGAATGTCAGACTGAATCGAGGTGAGGCCTCACATTGTCACCATTTCATTGGTGCAAATTGCAAACATGGATCCCCAACTTTCAAAATCAACCCTTGATCAACTCTTTCAATCCTAACCATCCATTGCCCCATTTTTGCTATAAATAGAGCTCTCATTCCTCCATTTTAATCAATCCTCCAAATCTGTAATATCACACTTATGCTCAAATACATTCAAGCTTTCATATATCATATTATGTTCATCATTTTAGCCTCTCTTTAGAATAGAAATTAGTCTAAATATGCATATTTAGAATACTTTCTTTATCATTTAGCTCAATCATAGACTAAATATATCATGTTAGGATAGTATTTATACTAACCTTGTCATCTTATAATCTAGTTCATTGCATTTTTAGAATCATGCATAGCTTAGGATGCATTTCATTCTAAAATCTATCAAACCATCCCTCGTTCTTGCATTTGCCATCCCTAAACCATTTTGCTCAGTTATCTGAGAGCAAAAACATTGGTTTGAGGGACGTTGTGAGATAGAGAACCATGGGACCCACCTTGGGAAGCTGAGTTATACTTCATGACTCCATATCTTGCACCAAGAAGTCCCGTGTGTGTGTGTGGACAAGTCTTTTAGAATATTTTCACATATTGAGTTCTATCGACCCATTTTTCTCGCATATAATACCGATTACTGGTTAACAAATAAAGACTGGAAAACTGGAACATAATGTTACGATCAAAAGATTAACTGTTGCTAGGGGTCTTCATCCTGCTTGAGGTCTTCATACCACTTGAGTTCTTCATACTGCTACAGTCAGTAAGCATCTTCTGCAAAATACTAATAGTCTTCTACAAAGAAAGACTATACATACAATGGCATATACTACTGGTGTGAACAACACAACACATATTATCGATGGAGAATAACTCATATATAAAATAAGTGTGTGTCCATCAATGACAATCAGAACTTAAACATTATCAAAATACCAACAATCTCCCCCTTTGACATTGATGACAACACTTAGGAAAATTTGACATCTAAGTGCTTACAAAACAAAAACAGATTCCATAATCAAAATTACTCCCCCTAAGCATATACACTACTCCCTTTTACAAAAATTACAAGTATGTGCATGAAATTTTCAATACTACTCTCCCTTTGCCAACAATGACAAAGTAATGCAAACACTCCCTTTTTCACTAAAATTTACCAAAGTTACATTGCATAAAATGGAGTATATGTTCATGACAATAAAGAGCAAAACTTCTCAAAAAGAGATTTAAAGTTTTTCAAAAAAAAATTTCATGTCAGAAGACCATGAATCAAGAAGTGAGGCAGCAATTTCACTCTCAGTCTTCATCTGGAAGGCTAATTCTTCCATTGAATTGATAGTGCTCATCTCCTGTGTTATAGTAATAGCCTCTAAGTTTAGGAAGCACTTCTGAAGAACCTGCAATTTTGGTAATAGAAGCAACTAGAGCTCCTACAGATATTGAGTTTGCTTGCAGATTGCAATCTAACACTGGTGAGTGTGAACAGTCCCTCCATACACTATGAATGAATCATATGGAAATTTGAAGTTGCCAATATACTTCTTTATTTCCGATTGGAGTTGACTCTTCTATTTCAGAGCATCTTCACAAAATAGGTGAGGTTGGCGGATTTTTCTCAAGAGTAGGTTGCTTTCACCCATAGCTAAACCTATATCATCCTTCTACTTAAGTAATTTTGCTTTGTCTATATCTATTTTCTTTACTAATGAAACTTTTAGATCTTTTTCATGCTTCTTCTCTGTAGAAACTTGGGCAACATCTTCTAAAGATTGCACTTGATCATCTACCACTATGCAAAGAAGTTTTAACTTGGCCAGTGAGGAATCGGTACTGGGAAGGTTGGTACAGGGAATTAGATTGGAAAGAGTGTCAACAACAAATTGAATGACATCTTGTTCTTTCTTTTTCCTTAGCTCTTCCAATCTAACCTAAGATAGTTGAATGCTCCTTAGTAGCTCACTTTCATCAACCGATTGAGTAATATAGGCAAGAGTCAAATTGGTGGGACCGGTGGGATCAACCTACTTGGCTTGATCTCTGGTTGCCTTAGGAGTCTGTCCTCCTTCCTTTACCTTGATCTCCTCTTGTCTTTTCTTCTCCTCTTCTTCTTTTTCCTAGGCTACCTTGGTGGCCTTCTCTTTCTCCTTTTCCACTCTCTTCTTCTCTTCTTCTTTCATCTGCTCTTCTTCCCTCTTTTTCTCTTCTTCCTTGTTCTTCTCCTCTTCTTCCTTGTTCTTCTCATCTTTCTTCTTCTTCTCCTCTTCCTTCTTCTTCTCTTCTTCCTTCTCTTCTCTCTCTTTCTCTTATCTCTCTTTCTCCGCTTGCTCTTTCTCTTGTATTTCTTTCTCTTCTTTCTCTTTTACCCGTTTCTCTTTCTCTACTTTTTTATTTTTCTAGTTTCTCTTTTTCCACTTTCTCATCTTTTTCTTTCTCCAGTCTCTCCTCTTCAGCTTTCTCCTTCTTTGGAGTGGTGTCCTCAACATATAGTGCATCAACATCAATGGGTTCATTTTGATATGCTATTCTTTCACCCAGACTTTTGAAGATTTCATCTGATTTGGTTGAGGATAGGTCAGGCTCTTGCTCAGCCAGTCGATTAGCTTTGGATACATTCTGCATTTTGACAACTTCTTTAACTTGCAGATGGGTGTCTTTTTCCACTTCACATTTTTTGCCATCAAGTAGCTAAAGACTTCTTTTTCACATGAAAAATATGCTTTGTACCGATTAAGAATCTCAAACAATTTTGAATTAGAGGCATCAGGAAGATATTGGGCAAAAATTTATTCCCTAATTTCTTTCTCCTTTTCAATGACAATGCGCCATTTATTATCCAAATAATTATATAAAGAATTACATACAATAGATTTAATGTCAATCGAAGACTGATCATTATCACACAAATATTTAATGACCTCTATCTCTACTTCTTCCTTTTTACTATCGCTAAGATCATCAAAATAATCATTTAGATCGTCAAGTACTTTCCTTTTAACATTCTTCATAAATCTTTGAAAATGTGTCATAGGGTGGTAAGAAGCAACATGTATATTTACTAGTGCAGAGGTTACTGGTACATTACCAGTGGCCTTCATCTTCTTGCTAGATTGCCTTGTCTTCTTCATTTCTACCTCTAGTTTAGTGTTTTCTAAATCTAGTGAGTTATTCCTTGTTTTTCTCTTCCTTTCGAATACCTTTGGCAGAATAACCTTTGGTTTCTTTTTGGCTAGTGACCTCTTGGTCACTCTTGGGCTGGCAGCAGATGTCACTAGTGTTGATGCTGATGGCACTACTTTACTCTTTTTTTGCTTTGGTACTTCAATAGATTTGATCCTCTTAGAGTAAGTATCGGTCCTCTTCTTCTTTAGATCCAATGGTGAAGCAAGTAGGATAGAGGCATACCCTATGAGTATATCATTTACCACTTCATAGCCCATAGGATCAACTTCATCTTCTCTGGGCTTGACCGCTTGCATTATGCAATGATCTATTTTGATTGTGAAACAGATATCATCTTCATATTTTTTAACTAGATCACCTGATATTCTCATTCTTTGGTTCATCTTTAGTCTAAACTCATCAAAATACCTATTCAGAGTCTTTGCATACGTAGTTCCCACTACTTCCAGACTCTCCTTTATTTGTCTAGAAACTAGTAGGTCACTCGATCATTGAACATCACCAACTCTTGGAAAATATCCTTGAAAATAGAAAAAAAAACCAACAAGCAATTGACCAAACTTAAACCTCAGAGTTTTGTCCACTTTGATGGACTTCAGGCTCTCCATGAGTTGTTTTTGCATGCAGGTACATAAGTCACATTGTGCATTCTCCTTGATCATCCTATAAGTGGCATGCACCATAGTTGTAGGAACAAAATTCATTCTGCTAGCATAGAATACTCTATACCCGATTACCATGCACACATATTTCACCAAGTCATCTTTTATGGTGTTTATAGTCATTGCCTGTTAGTCACTCATAGAACCAATGAGCTCTGTCACTTTTTTTTTGGTGATCTTGCGAAGAATGGGGACTTCCCCAACATTCCAAAAATCGGTCATGCCATGAATTGCCTTCGGTGTAATATCATGGGTTCGCTCAAGGTACATCTTATCACCATGAACCCTACTTAGAATAATCCTAATGTGTTCTTTTGTAAACTCCTCGAGAAAATATACTACATTGTGAAGTTTCTTCTTCTCGATTATGCTATACTCAGGTTTAATCTTCTTATCATCTCCACAGAACAGACTCAGCTGGGAGTGAATCACTAGAAGCCCTAGGTCTTCTAGTTTGCAATCAATATATCCTAAAACATCCCCTTCAACAATGAATTCGATGGGAATTTGAGATAGGGCATTGTATTTCACCTTTCTCCTAAGGAACTCATATGATTCCTTAGGTTCGGTAGAACTAGAAGGGATTTTAGATGTAGAGGCCATATCTAGATAATTCCAAATAATGAGAGTGATTCGATGAAAAATACCTTATTATTCCCAACTATTGTTCACTAATTTCGAACTAGGGTACACTAATGTCGAATGAAACACACTTCTCCAAAAGCTTGTTTTACCACTCTGACCTCCACTCTAAATGACTGCAAAATCTTGTGTAAGATATCTTCCTGAATTCTTTTGAATGCAAGATGAATCGATCTTGTTGCTCTGCTCAAGCTAGAAAAATTATTCTTTGAAAATAGTTAAGTAAAAATGATGATGAAAGTCACTTTTAAATAAGCTCCTACCTGCCATAATAAATGCATCACCATTAGGGCACAAACCCTAACTTTACCTTTTACCACTTCATTTCTTTTGTCGGTCGATAGGTAACCAATACCGATAAAGGCACTTTATTGATATACTCCAGGGGTTCGATACATTGTTACCAATATGTTCCCCCTAAGATTTTCAAAGCTTAGTTTGTCAGTTCAAGGGTCTCCACACTAGGTGCAGAAACTGGTACATCTTGTGGCTTCTCTTCAGATTTCTTTTTCCAAGTTTTATCCATATCCACTTGCAGTTTCAACATTGATCTTCCCTTTTGGGTCGACCGGTATGTCTGCTGATGGATTCTTTCTCAGTCGGCATGCTCTAGCAAAGTGTCCCAGTTTATTGCAATGATAGCATACCATACCAGGTGTTCTCCATAGTCTGGTGTTCACATTTCCATTCTTCCTTTTGAATGTTGCAGCAGTGTGACCACTACCATGACAAATCAAACAGGTTGCTCTCCAACTATTTGCCGCTCCATAACCATTTGACTAGTGGTCATAGTTTCTGTACTAGTTTGGGTTTCAGTTCATAGGAGGTTCTGAGACAACTCCTTTAGATCTTGGTGCATAACTTCCAAAGTTGTTCATAACTAACCTGCACTCAAAATCTTTATGCCCAAACTTTTTGCATGCATAACAGTGACCATTATATCTACTAGTTCTAGCCATATTGTTTTGTATGTAAGGAAAATTATTGTAAGCCTTGCTCCTACATACATTAGCAGTATGTCCCTCCTTATGATAGCTGAAGCATACAAGTTTAAACTGTGTCTTACCTTTTCTCTTGTTGTTGTTCTTAGGTACTAGTTTCTCTTTTGGTGCATTAATCTTGGCTCCAGAGGTTTCATCTTCCTCATATGCAGAGAAACCAAGTCTAATGGTATCCTTTGATGGCTTCACTGATTCCAGCTTTTGTTCTAGTTTAGCAGCACTCCGGTTGAATTTTGCAAGTATCTCCTTTGATTTAGTAAGTTCCTTGGAAAGAGCATCATTGGTTTTCATCAAGGTTTTATTTTGAGAGATAGCAGCATTGAGGTCTGCTTGTATTTCTTCTTTCTCTTCATTACCCTCTTGCAAATGAGCGGTGATGGTACTAATATCTTGTTTCAACTTAGAGATCTCATGCTCCTTGTCTTTCACTAAATCTTTAATACTTCTTTTGTTTTCTAGCTGCTGACTCATCCTAATAGTTAGTCCTTCCAACTCCCTCCTTAAGTTAGTTTTGGATTCATTTAATTTCTCCACTTCTCCAACTAGGGCCTCCATGTCTACTTCATCAGAAGAGCTATTTTTAGTAAATTCCATCAATTGCTCAGCAAGTTCCCTTCTCTTGGCTAAAGATGCTTTATACTTGATTTTGAGTTCATCATAGGCTCTCTCAGGCTCAGTTAGATAGTGAGTGAGTTCCCTCATGTTGTATTCCACCATATCTCCTTCCAAGTGGTTAGACTTATAGAAAGGATGGCTCTCATACCAACTGATGAATACTAAGAGGGGGGGTGAATTAGTATGCCTAATAACTTAACCAAACTCTTTAACAATTTTCTAGCAGACTTGTGTAGTAGTTTAAACAACAAACTGTTAAAACATAAATATGACAAATAGCAAATAGAGAATTCACCCACAGAAGCACAATCACCATAACATAAGATATTTTGATGTGGAAACCCAAATGGGAAAAACCACGGTGAGTAAAACTCACAAGTCAACTATCTGTAGAATAGTAACCAGACCGGTTAAGGCCTTACAATGTTCTTCACGAAAACAGGTCCTGTTAGGAATCCAGATCTTTGTTAGGAGATAAGTCTTATTAAAAACTACCCTGTTAAAGGATTTCAGATCCACAACTATGAACCACCTTGTTAGGCTTGGCTGGGCCTACCCGATTAAGGGTTTCAGACTTGTCAAAGATATTAGTAATCAACAAGTGAATGATCTAGAAGATATCACAAAATGCTTGATTAGATCCTTGATAGTTCTCTGTTAATGCATTACAACATTACTTTAGTCTTCTATCCTTTTCACTCACAAGCTTTGCAGTGAGATACCCTTTTCACACAGACCTAATCTTCTCTACAATACTCGCACATCTCAATCCTTCAAAACCCTAGATATGATGTCCTCATATAGGATTCTATTTTCATGTCAGTCCAATAAGATTAGACTACAATTTCCTAGGTACAGTGCATCTAGACAAATTTGGTAACACAACACTCAAACACCATCAAAGTGTCGGTGGATGGTAACTCATCACACTTTACAATTATACCAGTTTGGCACAGTATACTGATTATCAATTAACGAATAAAGACTGGAAAACTGGAATATAATGTTCTGATCAAAAGATTAACTTCCGCTAGGGGTCTTCATTCTACTTGAGGTCTTCATACTTCTTGAGTTCTTCATACTGCTATGATCGGTAAGCATCTTCTGCAAAGCACCGATAGTCTTCTACAAACAAAGACTATACATACAATGACATATACTACCGGTGTCAACAACACAACACAAATTACCAATGGATAATAAATCATACATAAAAGAAGTGTTTCCATCAATGATAATCACAAACATTATCAAAATACCAAAAAGTATAGGCCACAAAGTCAGCCTTATCATCAATTTCCAAAATTGGAAATCTTGGCACAGGTTTGTTGTTCCACATAAACCTATCATAGTTCTTAGGCTTAGGAACATTTAAATCATCAGCCACATTAATGACAACCCTATCCAATTCACCCAAAAAGTCCTTCTTGAAAACACTTCAACATAATTTCATAACCACCTCCCTATCTTTCTCAAGTGCATAGCCACTGTAAGGAATATCACAGCTATATCATAATTGGCCCTGGTTTGGTCTTCATTCTTAATATATGCTTCCCAAAAGTTTTCTTTACCACCTGAATAACCAGATCATGAGGAAAGGAAAGAATACCTCTCATTCCATCCTCTTTGACTTCCCATATAAATTCTATTTGTCTCTTAATCCCTATTAGCCTCAATGGTGTGTCCATATTGTTCACAGCTCTCACTCAACACAACATATGACCAATTTACACTAAAGGAACTGACTATTTCATAAGGAAGAATATGGGAAGCTAATACCTTAGATATCATGCACACAATTCCACCATAAATGATAGTACCACTAGCTTGAAAAGACCTGCTAGATCGCTCAGGAGTCTTAGTGAAGGAAAAAAATGAAGGGTCATGATACAAGGATATTGCTGGGAAGCGATCTCCAAGATCAAAGCAATTACTACCATTGGCTATAATTGAATTGGACAACGTACTCATATCATGTTAAAACAGAAGCATGCAAGAAATGAAGGAGGCCTAAAAAATGCCCCTTTAAATGTCATCGGAGCACAAAAGGATCAAAGGAAAAATAGTGCAAAAAATTTGGAAACTCAAAACAAAGCAAAAGGGACGAAAAAAATAAATATATAAATAAATATATATATATATATATATACATATATATATGTATATATATATATGTATATATATATATGTGTGTATATATATATATATATGTATATATATATATATACACACACATATATATATATATACACACATATATATATATACATATATATATACATATATATATATATATATATATACATATATATATATATATATACATATATATATATATATATATATACATATATATATATACATATATATATATATATATATATATATATAAGAAAAAACAAGAATAAGAGAAGACAATAAAATAATCAAAAAATAGAAAGAGAAAGAAAACAGAAAAGAAAAAAGAAAAAAAAAGAAAAAAAAGCAGAAAATAAAAAAACAAATATTTATATATATATATATATAAGCATATATAAAAGGAAGAAATAAAGAAAAGAAAATAAAAGAATCTGAAGAATATATATATATAAAGGTAAATATTAATAGATAAGAATACAAAAATAAAACAAAGATATAAGAGAGAAACAACATAAAAAGAAAAAAAGAAAAAAAAATGTATAAAGGGAGATATTTATACATACCTACATATATTTGAACACCCATATATATGTATGTATGTATATATGTATGTATGTGTGTGTATATATATATATGTATATATATATGTTTTAGGTAAAGGTACAACTTAACCAATCCCTACATTTTCTTCTGAAACATCATCAGCACCTTGGTTTGCTAAGGAGTCCGTAACCATATTTCCCTCCTTGTAAATATGATTGATTGTGGTGTTTTTCAGGTATTTGAGCAACTCTGTTACTCTAGACACTAGATTGTTTAATTTCATGTTTGGAGTTTTACCTGACCTAATTGCATTATTGGTGATAGTTGAATCTCCTTCTATCTCCAATCTTATAATGTTCAAATCCTTGCATAAGAGAAGGCTTGAGATAAGAGATTCTAGTTCTGCCTCATTGTTTGTAGCTAGGCGTATGGGTCTGGAAAATTGTGTCACTATTGATCCATCCCAGAGGTGGATCACTCCACCTATTCCTACAATGCTAGGATTTCCTCTAGAGGAACCATCAAAATTTAATTTAACCAACCTTTACTGGGCCTGGACCATTTACATTCTTTCCTTAAAGCCAAGGATCTAGCTCCCATAGGGCTGTAGAAGAGAGGAATTGTAAGTCCATTCCAAGATTTTCTAAGTTGTTCATCTCTTGTTGTAAAAGGAAGGTTATTGAAGTGGCCATTTTGTAACCTATTGTTATCTACTTCTATGATAGTTGATTCTATTTTATTCCATAGTTGATATTGGGACAAGGCCTTGTCTTTAAAGATCCTTGTATTCCTCTCCTTACATAATTCCCATAAGAGGATCGATGGGGAAATAATCTAGAGCAATCCATAATGACCAGATTTTAGATGGGATGGCCAACATAGAAAAATATCCAACAAATGGTTGTGGAGGGCAGTAATCCAATTTTATTTATTAATTAAGTACCTGTAACATATATTAGAATAATTCCATCTAAGGAGTAGATGATCCATAGATTCTTCATTGTTGAGGCACAAGGGACTTCTACTAGGCCCTACATAACCTAGCTTCTTAAACCAGTCTGATGTCAATATCCTCTTTTGTACTATTGTCCATAAGAAAAGACCTTCTTTTGGGAGACATTATTTGTCCCAACAAAGAGTAATAGGTAGTTTTGTTTTAGAGGGGTAAAGCTTATTGCAGAGGGAATTATACCCCTCCCTGACTTTGTATTCTCCAATAGGAGATTTGGACCATATAAGACAATCATCTTTATTAAGATTGTTAACTTTCTTTGTGCTAGAATCTCTGCAAGTTTTTTACCCTCCTTGGGAGATAAGCCCAAGTCCTCAGAAGATTTCCATCTCCATCCGAGGGTTGGGTTGGCTGGATGAGTGACAATATAATTAGCCACATAATTACCAATTCTGTCTACTAGCCTACTTTTAAAAATTTGATCATTAAGAATTACATGAATTGGTGGGTGCCCCCCCAACGAATCTTCCCAAAATAGTGCTTTCTTCCCAGACCTTATATTCCAGGATATATCATGAGTGAGGGTATCCCTATAGTTAAGAAGAAAATTCTATATTCTAGAACCATGTGGGGGGTTGCTTATTCTAAAGATGCTAGTGGGGTCAAAAGAATATAAATATTTTCTAGCTATACATTTCACCCATCTTCTAAATGGTTCCTGATAAATTTTCCATACTAGCTTAGCCCCAAGAACCTTATTTTGTAGCTCCTATTCTCTTAGTCCTATTCCACCCCGATCCTTGGGTCTGTGGAGTTTCTCCCAAGCTATAAGTGCAAATTTCTTATTGTCTACTAATCCTTGCCCAAAAAGGGTTCTAAGTTTTTGGTCCAGGTTCTTTTTCACAACTTTTGGCAAAGAAAAACAAGTCATTTAATATTGAGGAAGAGAAGAGAGAACATAGCGAAGCATTATTACTCTACCAGCTACTAAAAACTATTTACCTTTCTAACTTTGGAGTTTTTGGTCAAGCTTGGTCAGAATATGCCCCCACAAATAGGATCACCTAAGTCCTTTATCCATGGGTAAACCTAGATATTTACAACGAAGCATACCAATCTGGAAGCCTAAAATACTGACAATGTCTTTGGATAGCTTCTCCTCCATATTGAAGAAGTACAGGTTTGACTTATCTTTGTTTACCTTTTGACCTAAGGCTCTGGAAAACCAATTTAGGATAATGTTAAAGTTTTTATCTTATACCAAGCTACTCTTCCTAAAGAGAAGGGTATCATCAACAAATTGATGATGAGTGATGTGCGGAATACTACTGGAAATTTTGATTTCATCTATATTTCTCAACTCCTAAGATTTCTGAATGGGCCTACCTAAAGCTTTAGTCATTATGATGTAGAGGAAAGGTGATAGCAGGTCCCCTTGTCTCAATCCTCTTAACATATCAAAGAATCCTTCTGGCTATCCATTGACTAGGATTGAGATCTTGGGTGTTGAGATGTATTCAAAGATTAAGATGATCCAACCTTTGCTAAACCCAAAAGCTTCTACGCCTTTGCAAAGAAACCTCCAATTTACCATATCATATGCTTTCTTAATGTCTAATTTGATAAACATATTGGCTTGATGATTATTTTGAACAGAGTGTGTTGCCTCCTATGCAAATGATAACTCCATCAAAAATAGACCTACTTGGCACAAACCTTGTTTGTTCTTCAAAGATGATGCTTGAAAGTACCATTTTTAGTTTGTTGGCTAGAAATTTTGAAAACATTTTATAAATAGTTTTACATAGTGAAATAGGTCTAAAATCGCTCATACTATCCATTGTCTCCTTTTTGGGGATAAGAGCTAAGAAAGTGTGATTTATCTCTTTAAAAAATCTGCCAGCCCGCCTTGCACCTTCCAAAGCTTCCACTAATTCATCACCTATAATATGCCAACTTTTTTGGAAGAAACAAGCCAAGAAACAATATGAGCCAGGCACCTTATCAGGGTAAAATTGGAATAGGGCCTCTTCTATCTCTGACTTGGTAAACTCATGGTTAAGAAGTAAGTTTTGATTATAATTAATGATTTTAGGATTATTGTTGATCAGACTGGTTTGAGCTGTCAAATCCGAGATAAGTTCCTTGCTTAGTAAGTTCTGAAAAAGGTGACCGCCTTTAATGCTATACTTTTAGAGTCATTTAATAAAACCCCAGCCTCACTTCTAATATTGGTTAATTTATTAATTTTGTTCCTAGCTTTTGTGGTAGCATGGAAAAACTTAGTATTTTGATCACCCTCCAAAATCCAATTCACCCTAGACTTTTGTCTCCAATAACATTCTTCCTTTGAAAAAATTTCTTCTTGTTTGCGAAGAAGTTCTTTTTCAAGAAAAAAATTGTTATGATCTATGCCTTCCTTGATAAATTTATCATTAAGTTGTTCTAAGACTTTTTTAATATCCCTTTTAATGACAAAGATATCTCCAAACTTGTCCTTATTCCAATTAATAAGTTTTCTCTTAACATATTTAATTTTGGTAACAAAATAGTATAAATTAGATCTCTATACTTCTACTTCTTTCCACCAAGTTCCAATATTTTCCATAAAAGATGCTTTATCCACATTTTTCCCAATTTGAAAGGACATCTCTTAGGCTTGACATTTTCCTTAATGGTTAATTGAGCTGGGAAATGATCATAGCCCGAGATGGGTAGAATTGAGGCCTTAAAGACATAATTGAAGGTTAAAATATCACCTCTGGACAGAAACCTATCTAATCTTTTTGTTATGTTACTTTAACCCTGCCTTCTATTATTCCAAGTAAAAATGCCATTATTTTTTTTTATGTCTACCATATTGTGATTATTGATCCAATCTTTGAAATCTACTAAAATTTGGTGTTCTCTTCTTATACCACCTTTTTTTTAGAGAGATCAGAGATTGCATTAAAATCTCCTCCTAAGAATCAATTCCACTCTAGATGAGAAGTTAGTATCGATCCAATTTCATTCAACAAAAGTGCTTTCTCATGTGTCAAAATAGGACCGTATACATTAAAAAGATTAAAGTTTAAGTTGCAGCTCAAAAGTCTAACAACAACAGCCATCCAATTCTTGTTACTGGCTACCGAATTGACTATGATCCACCTAGGATCCTAGATAACTCCCAAGCCCCCAGAGGCTCCCAACGCAGGTATTGCATCCAATTCAAGAAGACCTAATTTCTTCCTAAAGATTCCTATTTACGATTAACTAAGTTTCATTTCCTATATTAAGGCTACAACTATTTTTGAAGTAGAAATACAACGCTTTAGAATGCATTGCTTGTTAAGGGCATTTAGGCCCCTAATATTCCATGTAAGGACCTTCATGGCTATGTGGAAAGGAACTTCTCCTTCCCTGCATTCATGATTGATGTTATTTTTGTCTGCCTAAAGGCTTCCCCCGCCATATTTTTGAGTTCAACTATGGATTTCCTACCTTTGTTCTTTGGGATTAAATCATAATCAAATTTAGTTTTCTTACCTAAATAAGGGCCTAACCCCAGCTTGACCTCACTCAAGGCATTGCCCTCAACTCCAGGGAACTGGCCTCCAAGGACAGTAGCCTTATCTTTATTTATGTAAGTGAATTGGTCAAAAGGAAAACCCAACCCTAATGTAGGGTCTGGATCATTCATCACCTGTTCATTATCTGCATTCTTACTAAGTTTCATCTATAGATCAAGTAATTTTAGCTACTCTTGCACATCCGCTTTGACTTCTTTTGCACCTATTAACAAACTTTGAAGTTTTTCTTTACTATTGAGGTGATCAATCTTAATGTCATCATTCCTATTAAAGCTTCGAGCATCTTCACCTAAGAAGCATAAAGGAATATCTTGATTGATGCCTTCACTCTGATTTTGTACTTGAGCCTCAGAAATGTCCAACTCTAGTTGGGGAGAAGGCAAGGGATTAAATCCTCCCCACTTAGGTTTGTCCAATACTTGACTCATTTCTATCCCCAACAAATCCATTTTATCTAAAGGATTTTCTATGAATAACTTGTTGTCAGATTGGAGAAGATGACTCTCTGATTTCTAAGATAAGGATACTACATGCACCGCTAGGCTATCATCCTGGGATTCTAAATAGAAACCACCTTTTTTTCCATGAAATTGATAATGATTCTAGGTGGTATTTGTGGATCCATTTTGACCTGATTGGACTCTTCAATCCTAGATTCTTTAATTAGGATATCTGATATATCAATGGCCCCATTATAAAGGGATGGATTAATAGTCCAAGATCCTCGACCTGATAGAATATCTACTAGATCGAAAGATTTAACATCTAATTTTAATTCTATAAGAAATTGTATATGTTTGAATTGATCTTCCCTATCAAGACCTTCACATCCAATATAGGTGCCCAAATTTTTGCCCTATAACTTCTAAAATTTTGGGGAAATGATATTCTACAGGGAGAGGGCCCAAATCCACCCATCTTTGGGTCTTATTGGGCCTAAAAGCAAGCGGGTCAAAAGAAAATCAATGTCCTTGGAATAATATAACTTTTCTCAACATAATTTCTTTTTTAGTGTTTGAATTCTTACACAAAATGAATAAAATATCATTGTTAAGATGAGAAATACTTACCTCTCAGGGGAACCATGAATAGCACCAATCAATTGCCTCATGAGCTTGGAAATCCTTACTGTTCCATTTAACCAAAAGCCCAAGCTTGTAATACATATTCCACATTGGATTAAGCATTGTTGACGGTAATTCAACTGTATTATTGACTTTTGGTTGACAAGTTGGTTCCTTGTTATTTGCAAATTTGGAAGGAAAAACCCTATTTTTCTCCAGAGGGACCACATTCGAGCCTGACACTGGAGGATACCCCAGATTCTGATCTTTGTTTGGTCCATATTTCTTATTAATTTAACTAGCTTTGTTGTTAATAGGTTTAACAACCTCAACATTGGATTTTAGATGGTTATTTAGGTGAGTCAGGGCAAATTTATCCACCCAAACCCCATTTTCAAACACCCATTGAGGGAGATGAGTGATATTAGGGCTAGATCTTGGGAGATTCACAATATAGGATATTTTGAACTTGCTTCACTCTGTTATAGCATCATACCCTAGATTTCTAGGGTAGATAGAATGCCCTTCAAATGAGAAATTCCTACAGGGATCGAAATGACCTTGTTGAGCCTGGAAATTATTCCTTCTTTTTTGTTTCTTGCTAACCATAGTCTACCAATCCCTGTAGGTGTCACTCTAGGATGGAGCCTCTTTGCGAAGATGGTCTTGTGTTATTTGCATATTTTCGCATGACATCTATTTATGTTTTAAGAATATTCAAAATCATTTTATAAATTTAACCTAAGACTTACCTAACACCAATTTTAAAGATAACCATAACTTTACCCTAGTATTATCTCTATATGAAATATAAATTTAATTATAATAATTTTTATTTTTTTAATCAATAAGTGATGAAGCACTTATATTTTATTATTAATAGAAACTAGTTCAGGGGACTTCTCAGAGAAAGAACTAGTGAAGAAAACTCTGATTCCTCATCTGAGTACAAAGATATGTGAGATTGAAATCCTAAGAACAAAGGCCAACATCAAAGTTCTCATAATAAAACCAACTAGCATAATACAAACTTTCATAGATAAGTATTCAATAATAACCAAGAAAATCGAGCCACCATCACCTAACACATTGGTGCACCGAACAATCATTACAACCATGAGCAAAGTGCAAGTAAGTTGTGTAGGGACAACTCCATCACCTAAATGCGGCATGATTGATATCAATTACATAAGATCTGGTATTTGAAATGTGCTATACAAATTCATCATCAATAAGATCCCGAAGTCCAGTAATCAAGAAGAAGGCCTGATCTATAGAAAATGATTCTATATAATTCCCATCACAACCATAATTTGATAGCAAATCAGCCACCCTATTACCTTCTCTAAGCATATGTGTGATGCAAATGTCCTAGAATGATTGTAGTAGATGCCATACCTATTTCATTATGTATTTAGGATGCTAATTGACAACAACCTTAGTGAAGCATGCATTAATTATTATTAGGGAGTCCCCTTCAATATGAACTTTTGTAAAACCTCCTTTCTTTGCCAAAGTTAGACCTTGTAATAATGTATGAGCTTCAGCCATGTTATTTGATCCTGGGTTGATAGGAGTTGACTTTATTGCCAAAACATTACCTAACATCTCCCTGATACAAACATCAATTCTTGAAGCATTGGGATTGCCTCTTGAGGCACCATTAAAATTAATTTTAGCAAACTCTCTAAAAGGCGGGTGCCATTTAATAATAGATCTATCTTTAGTATGAATAGATTGCCAATTTGGTACTTGACCAAGTGGGATATGAATATTTTTCCATTCTTTGACCATCAAGTTGTCCCAATGTGAAAAATAATGATTACATTTAATGTTGGATAAGTTGGAGTTAACATTTTCCTATTAGGCCCAATATGGAAAGCTAATGTACTGAGAGGGGAGGGGTGACTCAGCACTTCAAATCTTTTCTTCAACAATAACTTTATGGTTAAGCATAAACCAAAAACTATTGTAACATAATATAATTATAAAACAAATAAATAATAATCATACATGATTCACTCCATAACACATATATTTTGGTTACACAGAAACTCTTGGTTAGAGAGAAAAACTGCGGTGGGGATGACACCCACAACTTCACTACTGCAGTAATAAAGGTTGCTTGGTTAGAGCTACATGTTTAGCTATTTCTAATAGCTTACCCTATTAGGAGTATCAAGATCTTTAGATCTACCTTGCTAAAGGATTTTACAACACTTATTCTCAAATGCTGCACCTAGTTAAAGGCTTTACAATTTATAGACTTTGTTAGAGCCTTTTACCCTGTTAAAGGTTTCTCTTACAACTCAAAATATTACAATCAAAATCTTACAAAATATCTGCAACTTCACATCTGAAATGTTATAGCAGATTCTATATGCTCAAAATGAGATTACCTTGCTTATAGCATACCTTAGTAACCCATAAATTTACTCGGTAAACCTTTTTGTTTACTATGTTCCTTGACTTTTCTCTAAAATCCTTCTCGGTAACCTCTGTGTATTTCTATCAATCATAATAGTCATAACACTCAGTGCTTTCCCATGATTTTTCTTTTTACATATGTTTTTCTTTTCACATATATTTGATCCTCAATTCATGCTATATAAATAGATCTCTTGTAACAGTGATCTTGTTCATGCTTTGATCTTACAAACATGATTCATTAAATGAATAACCATACAAAATTATTTCATTGGACAGATGTCCTCAAAATCATACAAAATCTTAAGTGCAATTTCCAATGTGTTAACGGTTTCTTGTTCCTCGATCTTTGAAACACGTTTCCCATATGTGTCTAGGTTCAATGAATCTAGTAACACATTTTACTTGGTGTGTATGAACTCGGTTTAACATCTATGTTTCTCGGTAGTCATAGAACTTTACTCAGTAGACAAATCGGTGTATACTAAACTTTGTGACTCCTTTCTTCTATAACTGGCTGCTTTGTGCTTACCGACTGAATATTTTGGTGGTAGTAACTGACTAGAGTATATAAAATGACTTTGGACATAAAACTAATGATAACTTAGTAAATAGTAACAATCTCCCCTTTTGACATTAGTTTTGAAATGTTTGACAAAACTTCTTTCAAAGTCATAACTCAAAAAAGAAAATATATACTTACAAAATTTGACTATACTGACAGTATATACAATTGTCAATAAAATAGTATACTCAGATATACTCCCCTTATCAATATACTGTATAGAACTTTGATTATGCATGTGTTGTGATCAATATTCTATATTCACTACTCGGTTCACTGCTCGGTTATCACTACTCAATTATCACTGCTCCCCCTATCAAAATTATCTGTATACTCGAATATGTTGATCTGCTCGGTATACTCCTCTTGTATACATTATACTCCCCCTTTTTGACAAACATCAAAACTAGTTACCATTCGGTGGAGGCAACTAGTCAAAAATGGATTTATACTTTGTTCTTGCATCAGTGAGAGCGATAGAGAGGGCATCCTTGACACTATCCATGATTGAATTCTGAGCTGTAATATCAGCTAATAGGGAAATTAGACCATCTAAAGTGCTTCCCTCTAGTTGAGTGGATAAGGAGGTAGCCTTGTTGATCTGTTCTTGGACTGAGGACAAGTGTGGAATGAATAGGGATTGAAGAGTCATAATGTCCATTCTTATTTTGTGCTCTTCATTCCTAAGTTCCAATTGTTGAGGCATGAGCATTTGTAACTTGGTATAGAAATTTTGAATGGAATTTGGCTCAGTGGTCAATTTATTCGAGAGATCAGTGATCTCTTTCTCAATCGCTTCTGTTTTATTCTTGATATCTTTAATGAATAAAGAGAATGTACAGAGTTTTTGAAATAAATAAAGAATGTGCTTGAGTTGAGGGGACAACTCAACAATAAATTTGACAAGTTTTACTTTACCGATAGCAATGGCTTTCTGTACCTCTTCAATCATTTTTGCAGTGAGCTCTTTGTCCTTCAATTTGCTCAAGTATTCAGATTCGTCTACTCTAGATGTCTTGATTTGATTGAGGAGTTCATCTAGTTGAATATGGATGGCTGCATCTTTGGTTACTATAGCTTCAGGTAGCATTTCTATTAAGAGTTCTTTGACCTTCTGAAGTACTCTATTTTTCTTTTGAATAGCCATTTGTTTTTATTGTTCGGCTTTGGCTTTGCATAGTTCACTGAATTCAGTAAGTGCTTGCCATTTTAATTTGGATATGTCTACATTTGGCAACACAATTGGTTTTGACAAATCTAACCTGAAACTATGCTTTTTCATTTTCTTTTCTTTAGAGGAGGAGGCTTTCACTAGTTGAACTAATACAATGGCTTGGGAGGCTTGTGCACCCTCAGTAGGTTGCTTGGTAAAGGCAACACTTTTGTCAGTTTCTTTAGCCTCAGATGTAGCCTTTAGTGAATCCTTGCTCGAGATCTTAGTTGTAACATTGTCAGTACTTAAAGGATCTTGAGAAGTCTATTCCCTAGTGGCCTAAGAAGTAGCTTCTCCTTTTGTAGACTGGTGACCCTCTTTTCCTTGTTTAGTATCCTGAGGTGTCTTAGTTGAAACATGTTGATGTACCAGAGGATAAGACTTGACTTGTTCCAAAACTAACTCACTTGATATGAGTTTTGCATAAGCATTCCCTTCTATCATTTCCCGTTCATGTTCCTTGGTGTCCATGACATCCTCATCAGGTTGTATTAGTGGGATCTTGCTCGGTGATATCCACTATTTCAACTTCACCTTGCTCATCAGCACTCTTGAGTCAAAAAATTTCTTGCCATTTTTCTTTTGTCTCTTTCTCAACTTCAAGGTAAAGGCCATTCATCAGTTTCAAGGCTCTTTGCTTGACCAGGAATTTTGTGTGGTAGTTTTTCAGATGTTCACTTATCTCATCTACCAACATGTTTGGAAAGAGATGCACTAGACTTCTTTCTCTCATCTTCTTTTCTGAATCCATAACATATTTCCACCTGCTATCAATGTGTAAGTACAATGATTTTGGAAGAGAATTGGTTACATCCAATGGGACCAATCAGAATTTAAGAAGTGTGCATACAACTGACTCTTCTATTTGCCTCTTTTCTTCTTCTGTCTGAGAGTCATATTTGATGTACCTAAATGCTCCAAATCCACCATATTGTTTCAAATTAGCACAAAAATTATCAGCACTATGTACATCTTCCTTTTTGCTTTTGACAATCTGAAATTTGTTTTTGTCTTTAGATTCAGTGTCACTTGACTCTTTATTCAAAATGAGTGTCTGAGTAGACTTCTTATAAGTTTTTGTTACCTTTGGAACTACAACATTTTTTTGTTTCTTGCTCGGTGACATTGCAGATGATCTAGTGTTTGTGCATTTTACTGGAGGAGTTGATGATGCCTGTTATGTATCTTGTTTCTTCCTTTTCAAAATTTTCCCTTTTGGCAACTCGGTGCTCAAAGTAATAGCTACTTCTTGGGCTTCAGATTCCTCCTCGGTGATGACTTGAATGCTCTTTACAGGAGTGGAGGAAGAATCTTCTCCAAATTTCTCTGTTAATGCTTTAATCATTTTTGTTTCTTTCCTAGTAGCCTTTGGTATTGTGTATTTCAGTGAGGGATTCTCAATGTTCTCAACAACAATGAGTTTCTGAATCTTAGGTGCCATTTCAAACTTTGGATAATCACTAACAAAAGAGCCTTAGGGTTTGAAAACTTTTAACCAACAGACGCTTTCCACTTAGTAAATATAAAACAAATATTCACAATTGTTATGATCGGTTAACTTGCTTGACAATGTGTTGTGATTGATATAAATACCTTGAATTTCGCTTCGGAAGAGATTTGATCGCCTTTAAATCACTTTACTCTTCTTTCTAAAAATTTCGTAAGTGTAAAATGACCACGCAAAATCTTTAAGTACACACTTTACCTTATTGGGCTCTGTGCAGTTAGTTTAGAAAACATTAAATGCACTTGGTTCCAATAAACCGATTTACCTTTTTTTTTTGCTTTTGCCGAGTAGCCAGTCTTCCTACATTTACTAACTTGACTAGTGCTCCAACAAACTTGATAAAATTTCAAACTTGCTAATGCATCTTAGCTATGCAGATTTTGAATTAAGTACATGATAAAATAGGAACTGTTTAAGATTTAACCTTGAGAGAATGCATTCCCTTCATACCCTTACCAATTAATTTGGAATAGATGCACCTAACTTGGTAGGTAAGGTGCTTTCTTCATTTGACACAATTTCCTTCTTTTTCCAAATCATCTGGAATTTTCTTTTTATTTCATCAATATCTCCTCTAGGTTGATCTCTGCAATCTCTAGCCAAGTGTCCAACCTTGTGACAATGAAAACATGCCATACCCGGATTTCTCCATGATCTTTGGTTGTTCATTCCAAACCTTATAAAGTAGTTGGCACTTATATGTCCATACCTTCCACAAGATTCACACCATATCCTTTTATTGTAATCCCATGCTACTGCAGTATACTATCGGTTGGGTTCTGTGTAAGTTTAGTAGCCTCTAGTATTTGCTCGGTGTGCAGACCACATATAGTTCTTCTTCTTAAACCAACACTTCTTGGTACTGTGTCCATATCTATTGCAGCTTTTACAAAACCCTTTGAATTTTGCCTTCTGATAATTGCTAATAGACTTAGTCCTACATTGATTAGATGTATGACCATACTTATTGCAATTGTTACAATAACCATTAGACCTAGTGACATTCAGTTGCTTACCTTTTCTAATTTGGCACATGTTGGCAGTATGTCATTGTTTTCCACAGTAGTTGCAAATAGACTTATTTCCTTTGATGTTCTTCTTGTTTCCAGTTTGTTTTGATGATTCTCCTCTCTCGGTAGTGTGGATTCCCTTCTCAGTAGAGTCTTTTCCTTTGTAACTGAGTCCTGCATCTTTGTTGGGTCTTCTTGTAGTTAGCCACTCATCCAACATCCTTGATGCTTCATAGCTTTTCTTTAGTGTTTCTTTTGACTTCTTTTTTGCTTCAAGTTCATCGATCAATCTTGATATTTCAAGTTTCAATGATTAATTCTCATTTTCCTTTAGATTTGCTTCATGATGTGTATAACCCAATTGATCAGACATATTTTGTTGAATTCCAATCATCCTTGTGATTTCATCATTCTTTTTCAGATACTAATGCTTCAAGTTGTTGTTTTTCTCTTTCTAGATCTCTTATGTTATCCTTGGATGTCCTCAATGCATCAAGATTTTTAGTCATCTTTGTGCTGAAATGTTCATGTTCTCTTTTCATTGCTTTTAGCTGACCAGTCAGTGCTTTGTTCTTTTCTTTCAATTCTCCAATTATTTCTTCAGTTTATTCAGATAGACTGTTCTTAGATGATGTCTCAATTTGTTCCACTAGCTCTTGAGAGTCCTGCAAATCATTAGACAATCTTCTTCTAACTTTTAGTGATCTTTGCATTTGTTTCTACATGTCTACAATCACTTGATTAGCATGATCTAATTCATTTTGAAGATTCACAATTCTCCAAGATTGTTTGTAGCCTTCCATTGATAAGATCTTTCTCTTTAGGCAGTTAAACCCTTTTCCAAGATTAAAGCTCCGATACCAATTGTTAGGCCCAATATGGAAAGCTAATGTACTGAGAGGGGAGGGGTGAATTAGTACTTCAAATCTTTTCATCAACAATAACTTTACTATTAAGCATAAACCAAAAATTGTTGTAACATAATATAATGCTAAAACAAATAAATAACAATAATACATGATTCACTCCATAACACATATATTTTGGTTACACAGAAACTCTTGGTTAGAGAGAAAACCTATGGTGGGGATGACACCCACAACTTCACTACTACAATAATAAAGGTTGCTCAGTTAGAGCTACATGTTTAGCTATTTCTAATAGCTTACCCTGTTAGGAGTATCAAGATCTTTAGATCTACCTTGCTAAAGGATTTTACAACACTTATTCTCAAATGTTGCACTTGGTTAAAGGCTTTACAATTTATAGACTTTGTTAGAGTCTTTTACCCTGTTAAAGGTTTCTCTTACAACTCAAAATATTACAATCAAAATCTTACAAAATATTTGCAACTTCACATCTAAAATGTTATAGCAGATTCTATATGCTCAAAATGAGATTACCTTGCCTATAGCATACCTCGGTAACCCATAAATTTACTTGGTAAACCTTTCTATTTACTCTATTCCTTGACTGTTCTCTGAAACCCTTCTCAGTGACCTCTGTGTATCTCTGTCAATCATAACAGTCATAACACTCAGTGCTTTCCCATGATTTTTCTTTTTACATATGTATTGCTTTTCACATATATTTGATCCTCAATTCATGCTATATAAATAGATCTCTTGTAACGGCGATCTTGTTCATGCTTCGATCATACAAACATGATTCATTAAATGGATAACCATACAAAATTATTTCATTAGACAGATGTCCTCAAAATCATACAAAATCTTAAGTGCAATTTCCAATGTGTTAACGGTTCCTTTTTCCTTGATCTTTGAAACATGTTTCCCATATGTGTCTAGGTTCAATGAATCTGGTAACATGTTTTACTCAGTGTGTATGAACTTGGTATACCATCTTTGCTGCTTAGTAGTCATAGAACATTACTTGGTAGAAAGCTCGGTGTATACTAAACTTTGTGACTCCTTTCTTCTATAACCAACTGCTCTGTGCTTACCGACTGAATATTTTGGTGGTAGTAACCGAGGAGAGTATATAGAATGACTTTGGACATAAAACTAATGACAACTTAGTAAATAGTAACATTTCTGAGATTGAAAGTTCCAGTTGTTCAATGACTCAGTCAATATGGGAGATTTCTCTTCTGTGAATTCTCTTATTCTGCTCCCACCAAATAGCCCATACAACTAATGATGGAATATAGTGCCACAAAGAAGCCAACGAGGATGTAGAGAACAACGAGGGCCAAGATTTAAACAGATCCCATATCTTATTTGGTAAGGGGAAGGACACATTGAGTTTGTTCAAGACAAACACTCAACATGCATGTGAGAATTTGCAGTTAAGCAACAGATGATCCATAGTTTCAACTTCTTCTCCACATAAGACACAATTAAAGGGATCTACAATTCCTAGCTTCATAAGTTTGTCACTAGTTAGGATTTTATTTCTTAGAGCTAACCAAGCAAAACATCTTGCTTTTGGAAGGACAATAGAATTCCAACAAAAAAGATAAGCTCCGCTCTTTCTACTTTCATTTTCAATATGCTGGAGTGCTCTGTAAGCTTCTTTAACTGAATACTCACCATTCTTGGAAGGCACCCATATTAATTTATCATAATACCTAGATAGGAACACCATACGCTGTTGGAATATAGTGGTGAGAAGAGAGATTTGTTGTTGAGTGAGAGGAAGTAATGATGGGTCTCTCCATATGAATTTTCCTGAATGAATTTCCATAGCCATAAAATAGTTCAACAAATTAGGACCCCAAGAATTAATGGAAATGTTCATTACTTCTTCATATTGATCTGTTAAAGAAAGAGGGGGTAGCCAATCCAAGAGTCTGTCCAAAATTTGACACTATATCCATTATTCACTTCCGAAGATATAAACTTCATGACCAAGTCTCTAGAATTAATCATGAAGTTCCATATTGCTAACCCCTTACGAGGGTCAAGTATAGTCATGATGCGAGAAGGATTGCTATCATCCAAATATTTTCCCTGCATGATTTGACACCATTTGGATCCTGATTTGGTATACATCTTCCAGACAAGTTCCCCCCCCAAAAGCTTTAAATAAATTTAAAATTTAAAATTAATCTAAAATTTATTTTAATTTAATCTAAATCTTTTAAAACTATTAAAAATATATAATATTATAATATATCTTATTATTTATAATACAATCTCATTTCTCATAGTAAAAATTGAAATCAAATTTCAATACATATATTTTTAACCTATAATGCACATATTTCTAAATTTTAATTATAATTCAAATGATATTCGACTATTTCTATTTCTAAATTATGACAATTACTTGCCACTAAGTGGCACTTGTTTTATAATATGATAAGATTTGTGTGCAATTTTTTTTTCTTTTAAATCTAGATTTAGAAACATAATTTTTTAATTTAGAAGTTATTTTTAAATCTAGATTTAAAAATTATATATTTGTAAAATTTATTCTTATTTTAAAATGTGAAATGATTTGCATACGACAAAAAAAAGAAGTTCCTTCTAAATTTAGATTTAAACACATTTAAAAAAAAATTAAAGTGTGTGTGTATATATATATTGTAATGTCCTAAAATTGCACCCTTTACAATTTTGACTGCATTTGGGGTCCTCACCTTAGTGTTTGCATCATCGTGCTTGATCAAGACTTGTTTATTTCTTCACCATGCAATAATGGCCATATTTTCACATTTCACCTTGTTGGGACCCTTAACCCTTTAAAGACGTAGACGCTCTAACTTCAATAAAAGAATGAAAACTCTTTAACTTCAAACAAATCTATAATTCCCTTAATAAATTCATTTGTTCTACTCAAATCATTCCAAACGCTCATAATGCCATTCAAAATAATTCATTAAATTTACAAGCTTATAAGTTGAAGCTACTAAGACTATATCCAATAAATAGGTAAATAATAGCAATCTTACAAAATTGAGTATCCTTTCATAATATTCCAACATACTATACATTATTCATAGTTACATTACAAGACTTAAGAATTCTATTGCCTTAAGTTAACAATATACAAAAAAAAGATATTATACAATAATGAGAGAAGATACACCATTTAATCTTCAATCCATAAGCTATCTCCAATTCAATCCTTCGAATAAAGACAAGAACAAGATTCAGGTGCTTTTTCCACCCAACCTTTAAGCATACGCTTTCCCAGAATTCTTAATCAAACAAGAATACCCGACCCTGCATGAATTGCTTAGCAAGAAGAATTCGACATGCAAGATGGAATCTTGGTGTGTGCCTAGAATGATACATGGATTTTCTATTATTCTCTCTTTTAAGAAAAAAGCAAGATCAATACAAGGATATGGTACAGAGTCATAAATACATCCATCTATTCCAATGGTCACTAAGTTACTTGATCAAGTATAATGCCATGCATAGAAAATAAAATAGTTTAGAAAAGAAAACTATACTCTCTAACACCCATATTCGGCACCCATCCCGAAATGTAAACTTGCCCCAAAAACATAACTAGAAAAATCATTCATCTAGTATTCCTATTATCTTCTAACTTTACTTCCATGAGTATGTTTGTCAAGCACTTTCACTCACAAGCATACATAATTGGAAAACACTTTAAACGTAAATTCATTTTGTAAGTAATACAATCTTTTCATTTTCAGCATAAATTAAATAAGTTTAAAATAAAGGTGTAACACATCTATGCACATATTTGCATATATAAACGAATATAAAATGAAAGTTATGAGTACACTTTCTTATACATCTATGTATCTTATATGATTTGAGTTTATTTCCAGCATGTATTATCTCATTGCTTTAGTTATTCATCATCTATGTTTCAATTTTCAATGGACAAAATCACAAAATTCTTGTTTAGATATGTTCTAATAACAGTATGATATTTCTATAATTTCAAGTTTATATGAAAATATTATTGCATTGAAAGCTACCAAATTTGCACACTTCTATATGTTTGCTACAGGTTCTTATGAATAATATCCCACGCTCATATTTAAATTTGAGTATGTGTATAACAACATATATGAAGAATAGCATTTACTCAAAATAAATACATACATACACACACACACGCACATATATGTATATATATGTATACATATGTGTGTGTGTGTGTGTGTATCTATATATATACATGTATATATACACATATATACATACACATATATATATATACATATACATATTTACATATACATATATACATACATATATATCTATATATATATATACATATATATAAGTAAAAGAAAATCAGTTTTACAGAGATATATTATGGTATGTCTTCATCTTCTTCTTATTCAAAATCTGAAAGTGAATTTATATTCAACTTATAGGAAAGAATTTGGTTTCATGAACTTGAGCATATTTATATACATATGTGTGTGTGTATGTATATATGTACATATATATAGATATATAAAGCTCAACATATTCTAAAATCAAGAAGACAATATGCACATAAATATACATGTAAAAGAAAATCAGTTTTATAGAGATGTATTTTGGTATGTCTTCATCTTCTTCTAATTCAAAATCTGAAAGTGTATTTACATTCAACTTATAGGAAAGAATTTGGTTTCATGAATTTGAACATATTTATATACATGTGTGTGTGTGTATATATATATATATACATATACATATATATATGTAGATGTACATATATATGTATATATATGTACATCTACATATATATATGTATGTATATATATGTACATCTACATATATATATGTACATATGTGTGTGTGTGTGTATAGATATATAGATATATAAAGATCTACAATGCTGATTTTATCATTAGCTAAAAATAGATATGTAAATTCAACAAACAATAATGCAATTTTGACAAGAAGAGATTTCTAATTCAATAGAGAAAGACAGAGATTTGATTCTCAAAAAATAATTTCATTCAATATTCTATCATAATGCAAAATGAATCGATTCGGCCTACCTCTATAAGCGATTCCTGAATCTGAGTGAGCAAATGACCCATTGGTTGATATTGATTCCTTCTTCCTCTACCTTTTCTGATCTTTTCTCACAAATTGGCTAAGAGTATCCTTCTCTCCTACCCACCTTGTGTTTTTTTAGCATATATTATCTTTCCCTTTCTATTGTGTATTTTAAATAATGACTAAGTTTTTCCCTCTTATGTTGCTCGACGTTAGCTTTCCCAAACTTTGTGGGCCTTACTCTTTGTTCAATATCTATTAACTATGGTTTGAATAAGTTCAATGGCCTAGGAGAGGCATGCCGCCCTCCATCTAATGCTCATTATACCCCAAATGGAGTGATGGAAGTTTAAAATGCCAGGTAAAGTATGAGTTTTCAGTTAACATAGTCTCTCTATTAAAATCGATAACAATGAGTCTTAATTACCTTGCCATGTTGATTTCCTATATCAAAACCCTTAAGCTTAATAACATTAATTTGATGCTTAGAATGCATGAATCATGTATCATGCAAGTGATATATATATATATATATCAATAATTCAAATGATGGAATATAAACATTGTACTTCATTTATTTCATTTTGAAGAGAATTACTCCATCTGCATAAACAATGTATATACAAACAAACATAAAAATACACGCTTAATCATTTTAAATCATTCAATCAATCTATCTTTAAAACAGTGACATGAAATTTAACTCTTCATGTAAAATTACATCCTTCACATAAAATAAACATTCATTTACACGAGATGAATTCGATGCAACTACTGTGGTGTGTGAGATTCCATCTTCATACCGAATTAAAAAAGATAAAACAACTCTACCTGAACCAATTTCTTGCCTTCATCCACGTTCACCTATTCCTGTATTCACTTGCACTCGATTGTTCCAAAGCAATGACAATCCCCAATTTTTATAATAAAATAATTTAAATCATTCATTTGCATTTAAATTTCCATTTTATTTCAATTTTATTTCTATTTCAATTTCATCCATATAAACATCCAAGGGGTTGAGCTTAACTGGCTAAAACACTAGGTTCTCACTGTGGAGACCCAAGTTCAACTCCCAATAGGGACATCTGAAGTGAAATTCTAAGATGTGACTCTTGGTCTCCCATAGGATGGGGAAGGTCTTGGGGTCAATCTAATGGAACTCTAAGCTATGACTCTTGGCCTTCTATAGGATGAGAAGGTCTTGGGGTCAATCTAATCAAACATAATAATAATAATTCAAAGATATGTAATGGTGATGGGGCCCCCTACTGTGTCCCCACTGGTTCATAGCTCTAGTCAAAAGCTATTCAGGCTTCGGCCAATTACCAATCAAAAAAAAATAAAATTTCATCCATATAAACAAAAAACATATATCACTTTCCTATTTTTATAATTGCATTAAGTATAGATAAAAATGGTACGTGACAAACCCTGGCCCACATATGGGGTAGGGCTAGGGTGTGGTGCCTTGGTTCTCACTGGGAGCATGGTGCCATGCCATGGTCCTCCCTAATTGGGCCCTAATTTGAACCCTTTTCCCTATCCAAATTTTGAGTGGGAAACCTTGCTACATGTTGGCTTGTGTCATAAAATTAATATGTTTGATGACGCACAAGTATATAAGGAGGTTTTCCCCTCTGAATTAGAGATATGAGACATTCATATAGGTGGACACTCAAGCTTTCAAGCATTCAAGCATTGTAGTATTCATCATTAAGCATCTCTAGAGGTCTTCAAGGATGCATATTCTTCATCTATCTATTGTGGAGAAACTTTACATCATTCATTTGCAAGCATGTGTGTGTGATTAGGGCTTTTCCATGTTCATGCCATTTCATACAACATATGTGATTACATTCAAGAAGCAAAGCATCATTATCATTCATTGCAGATCTTAGGTATACCTTTCCATCATTTATTTCAAGTATTTTAAATATTTCATTCAAGGTGAATTCCTAAACTGGGGTTTGAGTTAGGAAAATCTCTATTCCAGCCTATTTCGTCTTCTTTCTGTGTACATGAAACAAGTGCAGAGCTGCGATCTTCAGAATAAGCATTATTTGCAGAGACAAATCAACCCTTTTCGATGTGCAAAAAAGTAGGAGGACCAGAACACCCACCACCATGCTCCCGACATTTTTTGGGCTTTTTTGGGGACTAGGTTTTAATATTCATATATTGCTCAAATCCAGGTGCACACAAAATTCTCGCGTTTGTAGCTCACTATTTTCTTAGTTTTACCTTCATTTTTCAGCATCTTACCTTAATTAAACATTTCAACTCATAAAAGAGGGTTAATAAATTAACACACCCCTTAAATCCATTCAGTATTTAGTCCCTATCATTCCTAATTTGGTTTTGGATCTATTGAATTTCACCCTCTTCTGAATGTAATGATAAATTAGTGGTTTTCATCTCTCTAATGGTGGAAACCCTAATTTTTCACTATTACATTTTGGTGAACCCAACTTATTACACCCTTAACTCTAATTTATGTTATCAGATCTGAGTGTATACAATTTAAAATTTAAATTTTCATCTACAAATTTAATTTATAATTTATAATATTAAAATCAAGTAGTTAATTTTCAAAATCCTTATTTTTAAAATTGGGCTTGTGGGTTGTTTAAATTTTGAATTTATCATTTTAGAGCTACCTCAAATTTAAAATTGCAATCTTAGATCAAATTTTAAATTTAAATTTTAAAATTAAGTGGTTGATTAAAAAGACCCTAATTTTTCAATTTAAATTAACCTTGTGCATTACCCAACTTTGCATTAATTATTTTAATTTCAAAATTTCAACCTTGGATCTAAATTTAAATTTTAAAATTAAGAGGTTATTTTTACAAGGCCCTAATTTTAAATTTAGATTCATTTATATTATTTTAAATTTAAATTAAGAGGTTATTTTCAAAGCCCTAATTTTAAATTTAAATTTCCTACAAGGATTGCACAAATTTTCACATTAATTGAATAATCATTTTTTATAGAATTTTGCATTATTCAATTATTTTGCAAGTTCCAAATTTCAAATTCTCATTTTCAAATTTCATGTTTTCCAAAATTTAAATCTCAAAATACAAAAAAAAAATCAAATTTGTGACTCTCATCAATTTACATAAATTAAGAGGTTTTATTTATAAAAACCTAATTTATTTTGATTAATTTGCTTTGATCTAAATTTGAATATTTATCATGGAAATTAATGGATTTGATTTATTTGCTATTTCATATATTATTACATTGATTTTTACCTATATTTATTATAATCATGTGTTAGATAATGGCTTCTTTCACTTCATGTTACTTCTTTTCATTCATAGCACTTGGACATATTGCATTTTTAGGATTTCCAAGTTGCTGCATTTTCATCAATTAGATCTCAAAGCTTTCATTTATAGTACATGTTGTTTTATGGTGATGTTTCTAGGAAAGTGCATTTCATATATAGATCACCTCAAAGCTTTTGTAGTTCCCAATCCTAAAGGTGTTAATGGAAAATATAATACTTGTACCTCTCCTAGGGTATCTAATGTGAATGAAGAAAGAGATAGTTCTCCTATCAATTCTCTATAATAGAGAGAAATCAATTAAGAGCAACATGGCCCCATCTACTTCTCTTACACATGCCCTTGCACAAAAGGGGCAAAATCAAAATAATGGTGTTTCTATCTCTCTAGATCCTCCTTATTCCCCTAGAGCCTATCTTAATGTACAAAACATTTGTAGTTAAGATGATTTTATGCATTTAATTAATGATCGCTCTCCCAATATAACATTAACAAAAGATAATGCTTTTGATGATAAGGATATTCCTTCCCAATCTACCAAAGAGGATATGCATGATGAAAGAAAGGAAGAATGTTCTTCACAAGATATTCCTTCTTCATCTACTAATCCTTTCATTCCTTCTAAACATCCTTACACTACAAGCTTTATAGAAATTTATTATAATGTTTTCCCACCTTCTCAATTAACAAATTATTATAGGAGTGACTTTAATATAATAGCAAAACAAGGTTTTAGAGGACAAGGACTTGGAAAATTTGAACAAGGAATTAGAGTCCCTATAAACCCTCCTACACAAATTACCACAGAAGGCCTAGGAAATGATAATTAATCTCCTATGGATCTGAACTACTTAGGCTTCAAAAATTCAAAGATCATCTTGCAAGACAACAAGCTATTTGTTCTAATAAAAGTTCTTCTTCTTCAAAAACTCCTTTTTGTTCATTTCATGAAACTCATGATCATCATACTAATGATTGTCCTGATTTTCAAATTTCAATGAAAGAACTTATTGAAAGTGGAAAAGTTAAAATAATTTATGAGAATCCTTCTTCTAGTAATAACTCTTGTCATCAATCTCAAAAGAATAACCCTACAACTATTGATGATCAAGAAAATTTGGCAACTAGAATATTTTGGAAATTGAAGTATGACAAGAATGTTGTTTTTCCTTTTGTGAAGTTTAGCACTAAGCATAAAGAAGGAAGTGGATATTGTCTTTTTCATCATGGTGGTTCTCATTCTCTTGGAAAGTATAAATAATTTAAGGAGTTTGTTCAAGAACAATACAATTGTGCTTGCATATGTCTTTCAACATATCTTGCTCTCTTTCTTCTACATGAAAAGGTAGTGCCTTAGAACTCCTTTCACCCTCATGTTGCTCCTCACCCTATGACACAAGTATTTAACTTAATTGGGGGCTATTTGTCATGAGAGGTGGTGCTTTTTCCAGTTTTAAATATCTTGGGGTAGCAACATGATCCTCTTTTATCTCTATCCTATCCCTTATCTTTAAGCTTCACCTCTTCCTTGATGGATTGCATTGTTCAGAACTTGATTTCCGTTCTTGCATAGAATTATACTTCATGTGAATGCATGTATCCCTTGTTAGGACTTATTCTTTTTTTGAAATGACATGACTCTTATGAATAATCTCTCCTAAGGAAATGTGTGATTCTTGCCCCTAATTTATTTTTGTCCTCTTTCTTGGGAGGCAAGGATAGATTTTCCTTTTCTCTCTTTCTATCTAAAATATCACTATTCCCTTCAGGGGTTCTATTTTTCATATGCTGATATCCTTTCTTGCATGGAATGACATGTCTTTTATGACTAATACCTCCTTGGGGAATCTATGATCTCTCTTTCTTTCTCTCTTTCTTTCAAGATTACCTCTTCTTTAGAGTTGCATTTTATATATAATGTCATTTCTTGCATTAGATTATTATTCCTGTGACTATATTGTGCATTTTCTTATGTTCAATCTATTTTTAGATGTCCTATAATTATTCTCATTGTCCTTACACTTGGAGGGAAATGTTTTATTTCTCTCTCCCTCTCTAAGGATATCTCTTCTCCTCCAAGGATCACCTTTACACTTGTTGCAAGATATCTCTTTTTCAACTATATTACCCTTGCTTAGAAGAGTATTCCCTCTTTTAGCTTGGATTTATGACATTGTCACCTAAAGGATATCTCCTTGGTGTTGAAGATTGGTATTATTTTTCTAGCTTCCTTAAGACATCAACATAGGGCTATGTTGACATCTTAAGGGGGGGACACCCATATCGCTCCCTTTGTACCATATTGTATTATATTTTTGCATAGAATTTTTTCATGTCTTAATGGGGTGTTTATTTTTGAAACCAAAGCAAAATTATTAAATTGGATGCTTCACAACCGCAACCAAACACAACATTTGATATATGTCTTAGACGGGGATACACATCACTGAAACTAGATCAAAACTCTTACACAAGCTATCCTCAAAACCAAGAATGTATCCATTTCAATTGAGGTCACACATTCTCAAAACCATAGAAAAACTCTTAAACAAGATGTTCCTGAATTTGCACATTCGTCCCTTCACATTTTCACACACTATTGCCTCTTGGCATTTTCATATACATTACACATCTTAAATAGGTTGAAGAACACTCAAAACTAGAGGAAAAAAAATATTATAGGGGGTTCTATACACTTGAAATCAGACATCACTTGCACACATGCATGAGGATGAGTGGAACTAGCAGAATAGGGCTAGACTATTCCTACTCTACTCCCCAACATAGATCACCTAGATGCAAACACATAGGGGTGAGATGTCTATGTTCACCTCTCTCGTTATTCTTCTCATGGATAACTTGGATAAACACATCTAGTGTGTATTCATGTTCTCACTCTTCTTCCTCTCATGAACTCATAGCTTTGCTATTGATAGTCCATGGATGATGCTTTCTTTCCTCTTTTATGTGATCACTTCTATTCATGAGATGTCATTTATCCAAGAATGATATTAGTTTTTGAGATATTTTCATATCGAGGTCTCTCTGGCTAGTTACCTTGAGGTCTTGTTTTTGTCTTTAGCTTTTGTTGTGGTTTTTATGTATCTTTTGCTTTTGTTTACCTTTTTGTGTCTTTTTCCTTTGTTTGACTTTTTGTCTTGTTTTTGTATTCCCTTGCATATGTTCGAGTGATTTAAGATCCTAATATTGGGGGATTGGTTCCTCAAAATTAGTGATATCTTATACTCTTTGTGATCTTGCTTTGCATTCCTCATCTTCTTCATCTCTCTTTCTTCTAATTTACTGTGAGTATTTGCATAAGCTCATACTCCCACTAAAGTTGGGGCTAAAGTAGCATCCTAAAATTGCACCCTTTAAAATTTTGACCATATTTGGGGCCCTCACCTTAGTCTTCTCATTCTCATGCTTTATCAGGACCTATTTATGTCTTCACCATGCAATAATGGCCATATTTTTATTATTCACCTTGCTGGGACCCTTAACCTTGACCCAAATATGGGGTAGCACTAGGGAATGGTGCCTTGGTCCTCATTGGGACCATGGCACCATGTCATGGTCCTTCCTAATTAGGCCCTAATTTGAACCCTTTGCCCTATCCAAATTTTGAGCGGGAAACCTTACTTCATGTAAGCTTATGTCAAAAAATTAATATGTTTGATGACTGGTAAGTATATAAGGAGGTCTTCCCTTCTTATTTAGAGATACATGAAATTCATATAGGTGGACATTGAAGCTATCAAGCATTCAAGCATTGAAGTGTTCATTATCAAGCATCTCTAGAGGTCTTCAAGACTGCATATTATTCATCTATTTAGTGTGGAGCAACTTTACATCATTTATTTGCAAGCATGTGTGTGTGATTAGGGTTTTGTCATGTTCATGCCATTTCATACAACATATATGATTACATTCAAGAAGATAAGCATCATTATCATTCATTCCAAATCTAAGTTATACCTTTCCATCATTTATTTCAAGTATTTGCAATATTTAATTCAGGGTTAATTCCTAAACTGGGGTTTGACTTAGGAAAACCCCTATTCCCAACATGTTTCTCCTTCTTTCTATGTGTGGGAAAAAGTATAGAGCTGCAATCTATAGGATAAGCATTATTTGTAGAGATGAATCAACCCTTTTCGGCATGCAAAAAAGTAGGAGGACCAGGGCATCCACCACCATGGTCCTGACATTTTTAGATTAGTATGTTAGAAAAAGAGTCATACTAATCTAAATAGCTTTTTGAGGAGAGGGTGATAGGGTCATCCTTCAAGTCCTGGAGGCCCCTAGTTGTCTGCTCACCAAAAAGGAAAATTCATGAACACACCCCTCAAGGTGTCCCTACACTTGAGCTGATGAAGATTCTAGGTTGTGGGCTGAGGTTATCACCATGAGAACAATGTCCTTAAGCTAAGCAAGTATTTGATGTGTTTTCGATTATGCTAGACTTGTGAAATTTGGGCTGATTCGGCCTATAGAACACACATTATGATTATTTTGACAAAAAACACCTTCAAACATGGTGTCTTCATTTTTTGTTGTGTCCTTTTGTCATGCAAACATTATTAGTATCTGCAAAAACCATGTGTTTGTGTTTAAAGTAATTTAACTAGTCTCTTTGGAAGCCACACCTTACTTTAGTTCTACCTACATATTTGGACTTACACTCTTCCAGATATTTCAAGTCAGCACCTAGGTCTTTCACTCTCTCTCTTTTTTCCTCCCCTTAATTCCATTTAGAACCTCTCTCGAGATCTTATTTCTTATTAGTACCCCTCTCTCCCCCTTAAGTCCATAAATTATGACCTCTCTTTTTAGGATCTCTTATTAGGACTAAGAATAATAGATAGTTTTAATTTAAATTAGATCTTTAGGACTCCTCTCTCACTTAGGCTTAAGTCTTCTTATTACTCCCTCTTCTCTCTCCTTTTAAATATCTTGAATCTACCTCTCTCTTTGTCTTTTTATCTCTCTCTCCTTAAAAGTGTTTAAGACCTCTCTCTCTCTCTCTTTAGAACATACATATTTTGGACTTACACTCTTGGACATTTCAAGTCAACACTTGTCTTTCACTCTCTTTCTTTTTTACTCCCCTTAAGTCCATTTAGAACATCTCTTGAGATCTTATCTCTTATTAGTACCCCTCTCTCCCCCCTTAAGTCCATAAATTACATGACCTCTCTTTTTAGGATCTCTTATTAGGACTAAAAATAATAGATAGTTTTAATTTAAATTAGATCTTTAGGACTCCTCTCTCACTCAGGCTTAAGTCTTCTTACCACTGTCTCTTCTCTCTCCTTTTTTAATGTCTTGAATCTACCTCTCTCTTTTTATTTTTGTGATGCAGTAGGATCCCCAGTTCATAGCAATCTTGCATCAACTAAAAACATTTTCCTTTCTGTTTTGCTTTCTATTTGCAGTTTAAGTTTTCCTTTCTATGTGTCCTAGTTTTGGCTCACTGGATCCTGTGGAGTTGGATTCTTCTTGAAGACTTTCTAGATCACGTCAATTTTGGATCAATTCTTGGCAAGATATCGCTATTGGTTTCCTTTATAGTTTCATGTTACCAGTTTCCTGGACCTATTTTGGTGATCTACCAAAACCCCTTTTGAAGCTTGCAGAGTCTTGGGAATTTATTTTGATGTTCCTTGGAATGTGGCCAACCTTTTCCTATCATCTATGTTTCATCCTTTGTATTTTTTGGAGGAATCTCTTGGTAGAGGCTGACCTTGTTATTTTTTACATGTTAGGTCTTATTGTTCAGGTTTTGATCCCTTTTGGGCCAACTAGATCCTTTGGATCTATATATATAATTGTAATTGCACATTAAAATCAGTGAAGGAGAGAATCAAGTAGATAGACTATGCATATAAGATAGATCTCAAGATTCAAGGTCCCAGTTGTGACCTATTATGTATGTTCTACTAGGCCTGTGAGCTGGTATGCTATAACCCGATTGTTATCGATTGGTTGTAATCAATTTTCATCCAATAAAAAAATCTGTTCTCCATTGCCTCCATCATATCTCTATATTTTTGTTGTGTTTACTCTTGCTAACTAGTCTAGATTGATCTCTTTGAGGTACCTCCTCACTCATGACTTCTTAAAGTAGAATTAGAGCGAAGTTTCATTCCAGAGGTTGCATGTCCTAAAATTTTGTTGTAGTGTGGCAGATTGTAGATCAAAGCTATAGCTATAGAGGACTAGCATGAATGATGGCATGAAGAGGAGATGGGAATGTTGGAGCCTATGGGAATACAAATCCTACTATGATGGAGATGTTGTGAGGTATCGCATCCTGGTTGGAAGCTATGGAGACAACCCAAAGAAGAGGCCAACATATTGAAGATGTAAGTGAAGATGAAGGAGAAGAACCCCCGACAGAACAAGCAAACCTACCGATGATTATCTGGATGAGGAAATATTTTTGAGGCTTTTAAGTAGGGTGAAAAATAGACCTCATATTACCCCACTAGAATATGATGGGAACTTATATTCAAATGAATTGACTGATTGGATCTCAGGGATAGAGAAGTATTTTAATTTTGAAAACACTACAGAAGAGAGGAAGGTGAAATATGCCTATACCTGGTTGAAAGGTCATGCATCTCTTTGGTAGGAACATTTGTAATTTGATAGAAAAAGAAGACGTAAAGAGAATATCAAAATATGGGATTGGATGGTTTCTAAGTTGAATTCAAATTTTGTGCTAATGAATTATCAAGTGGATCTGTTCAAGAAGTTGTATAATTTGAGACAAAAGGAATCTAGTGTGAAGGAGTACACCAAAGCATTTTACAAATATAATATTAGATTTGGACATGTTGATGATGAATTTGAATAATTTGCAAGATATTTGAATGGATTGCGGATGTCTATACAAGATGAACTCAATTTGATCAAATTGGAAAGTTTTGAAGAGGCTTACCAATATGCCCTAGTAAAGGAAGAAGAGAAGTTAAACAAAAGACATGAGTAGAGGCAGAGAGGTAGAGGTGAAGGTTTATCGGAGAAAGAGAAAACTAGTGTAGATTAGAGCAAGCACAAGGAAGTGAACAAAGAAGGTAATTCATTCAGGAAGGATGATAGAAATTTCTATCAGAGGAGAGAACCAGATGGTTATTAGAATGAGAATTTTGGAAGGCAAGACAAGAGGATATTTAGAGGAACCTTCTTTAAGTGTGGAGGAGAAGGACAACATTCATTCAAGTGTAAGAAGACAAAAACTATTGGAAGAGTAGTAGTGGTGGAAGAAAACCCCACCGGATCAAATAATAAACTAGAAGATGGAGAACTATTGGTGATGAGGAGAGCTTTGTGTCATATCATAGGAGATGAAGAGCCCTTCCAGATGAAGAATATGTTCAAGACCAAATGTAAGGTATCTGATAAGTGTTGTAAAGTTGTTATTGATAGTGGTAGTTCAGATAATCTTATTTTAGAAGAAATGGTGAATAAGTTGAAATTTGAGAGATTTAAACTACCTAAGCCTTATCAAATAGCATGAATTTAGAAAGAACATAAGTGGTAAGTAAGTGAACAATGTTTGGTGAGATTGAAAATTGGGAATTATCATGATGAAGTCTTGTGTGCTATTATTGTTGGCATATTGGCATAATTGTTGATGATATTGATGAACTGATAGAAGGATTGTTGGTGACGATATAGTTGAGATGTGTTTTGATGACTTGATGATCACTTAGTGTTGTCATTGATCTAAACTATGGTTATATTGTTCTATCATGTTATCTAAGTCATCTATGATTGACCAGAAAGCTATGGAATGGATTTGACAATTAATTGGCAAATAGGACTTTAACCGGTAAATGTGAAACTGTGTTATGCTTAAGTAATTGGATCTTGAGATTGGTGAGGAATTTGGTGTTGTAGTTTGCAATATGTGTTTGTAATATTGTAACGAGGTTATGATCAAAACTGCATCATGTTTTGGCTACCGAAAGTCATGTTTATAATTGACTGATGTATTTTCTGTAGGGTTTTAGTAGGATTTAAGAACCGGTATTTCAATTATTATAACCGATAATGATTTTGAGTTCGGCGGTATATTACATTATGTTTGTTCATTGGTGATGACATGGTTGAAACCATGTGAAGTGTTTAAATGATGTTCTGGTATGATTAAAAAGTGAATTTCTTGGGAATGAGCGAAGTGATTAGTAGAATGAGCTAAGGGTTTGATAGTGTATCAGATCGATGTGCAGTGATCATTCAATGATTGTAATTGATTGTAATGATCCATATGATGATCTATAATGAGTTGTAAAGATCTGTGATGATCTATGTAAACATTAGGGTTTTGTAACCGACTAAGTTGCAAAGTCTATTTAGGGTAAGTCTCTGTTGATTTACTATGTCGGTGATCAAAGGAAGAGTGTGTGGCCAAACCAGTGTGTGTGTCTACAAGAGAGAAGCATTTTGGAGCATAAAAGGATCTTTGCAAGAAAGAGTGATTTTTTCATATCATACATCTATTGTTCCCTAACAGTTGTAGCAAACTCAAAATCCCTTAACCAGGTAGGTCTTGATAGGCCTGATTGTAGAAATCTTGGGTGACTCATTAGATTGGGTTCTAAATACTTTCACAAGGTTACTCCTAACAGAGTAAAGCTCCTAACAAGGCTTAGGTAAATCCCTTAATTAGGGGACTCCTAACAAGGTCTGCTCCTAACTGAGCATATTTGTAAGCTCCTAACCTGGCTAGGCTCCTAATGCATTCCAAAGACTGCAAAAATCTTATGGGTACCAATACCCAGTATGGTTGTTCCCATTTGGGTTACCATGTGAAAATGTTGGTGTTCATGTTTTTCTTGATTTCTTATGTGTTGAGTTGATATCTTTCTATTGCATGCATCTTGATGAACCCTTGAGCAAGAAGTTTGATAATTCTAATTAGTAGTATGATTTTAGTTATTATCGGTACTATTAATGAGTTGTTTTGAAAGAAATTTATGGTGGTTATTAAAGTTTTAAAGTTTACTATTATTACTGATTCACTCCCTCTTAGTAATAACCAGTTATTACTGTTATTACTGATTCCACCATGTTAGGGACGCTCCCTACATTTTTGACTTGGCAATCTTCATCTTTTGGTTATCAGCAATGTCTTGACATTCAAAGAAGTTGTTTAGGGACTATATCTAGTCCATCGACATCCATCTTCCCATTGAAAATAGGAAGGTTTGATTTCTTGTCCATCATTCTCCTCTCCACAGACTTCAAGACATTGACTAGGTACCTATGCTCTACAAGAACTTCCTCTTCTTCTTTCCCTTGTGGGTTCTCCTCTTCTCCTCCCACTTCCTCTGAGCCATCAGGTCCTCTCTCCAACCTGCCTTCCAATTTCTCAATCAATATTCTAAGCCAATAATTTTCTTCTATGTTCTCTTGCACCATCTTGGCAAGTTTCACATTTGTCATCGCATTGTTCTAGCCTCACCCTCTAATTTTTCTACTAACATGTACTATTCTTCTTCCCAAAAGGATTCCTCCTACGCTTTGATACCAGAATTGATGTAGAGGTTTTGGTACTGGTATAGGATAGGTTCCCCTAATCCAAGAACACACTAAGGACCCTATCAATCACACAACACTCTCAGGGTTAAGGAATATCCATTTCAAAAGTCCCACATCCCTTTCTTCCAAATAAAAGACTACCGGTACAAGATCTCTTTCATTGACTGGTACAAGGTCTCTATGGTCAACAATGATTTGGTCCCTTCTCCAATGCAACAATGGCTATTTAAGGTTTTATTTGAATTCACCTAGGCTAGGGAGACCCTCTTCAATCATTTAATTTAGGTTCCCTCTACCGGTTTGGGTACTACTGCAACAAGGCCTACAAAATCTAGTAGCCCTACCATAGTGGTTTTCCACACTTAACTCTTTATTTCTCCAAAATACCAAACAAAAAATCCCATATTTGGATACCCTTTTTGGAGTTACAAAACATATCCTAAGAGTTCTTACCAGTAGGGAACACAATAATCCAAACCCTACTTTGGTTAGGAGACCAATATAGCCCAATTAGGCCTATTTTACAAAGGAGTGTGTAGACAATGACCTTACCTCACCAAAAAAACTCAAGGAATAATATTAAGCCATTGTAAATATGCCAATTCCTAAGTCTTAGGCCATGATCAAATATTTAACCCCTGATGTGAGACCTGTTTACTTACACTTGTCGGTGGCCACATGGAGTTGGCCACCTTAATGCATCAAACCTTCACCTCCAATTGATCCTAACCTATAAAAGGCCTTTAAAATCCTAAAATAAATTGGCCATACTTTCATCCCCTCCACTACCATGAACCACCAATGAAGGACCAGTAATGTAAGTCCATTTCTCTGCAAAACCCTTGACAAAACTATCAAATCTAGAACACTTCCAAAAATTTGTCAATTTCTTCCTTGTATTGGTGAATTAGGACCTTATAATTGATGCATTTAAAAGGTGACTAGCCACTCTAACACATCCCACTAGTTTCCTAATTCAAAAATGATTGTACAGTATGATACATCGTGTAGAATAACAGGATTGCACGAAATTCTTAGAAATATATTACTTCATTGATGCCAAAATTTTACAACGTCATTCTCTCCTCTCCCAATGGTGATTGGGGATAAAAATTTATACCTTCCTCAATTTTTATCAACCACCTTTTGAACCCAGGTGATCATTGGAAGGAATTTGTTATTTGCAAGCAAAAGTTGTCAAGTTTGAGCAACTTTTGACATATGTTAAATCTGATTACCTAGAGGTGATTCAACATGTCCTAAACCTTCCTAAGATATCTCCAACATATAAACACCTATAAAATTACTTAACCAAATACCCCTAGGCACATATTCCCATGGTGGCTTATCAATTTGCCAAATCCATTTCATTGGGTAAAAAGGGGGGATTTATTACAAACAAATCAAACATCAAACAAACAAGACTACCCTATTACATAGATTGAAAGGTCACATTATCATGTGTGTCCTTTAGAATTTATTTCTCTTATTATCTTAGTCATGAAGTTCTCCTGCACCATACTCCTTGGGTGAATGAATCTCAAGTCAACTTGAGATGAGGTCATGTAATCTAGTGCCATGCTTCTTGATTTGATCTTCATCCAACCAAATGGCTTCAAAGTCTGGTTTTCCTTTCCATTTGACCATGTATTGTTTGTACTCATTGTTCCTGGTCTTCTTTACAATCTTTGTGTCCAACACTTTTTCAAGTTTAGGTGGCTCATGTTTGGGAAAATATATATCTGCTTCTTCTTCTAGGACCTGCTGTGAGTTATCTGCATTAGAGTCACCTTTAAAAGGAGTTAGATCACAAACATTAAAAATAGGAGATATGCCAATGTCTGATGGTAATTGAATTTCATAAGCATTAGTGCCAAACTTCTTCAAGATTTGACATGGTCCTACTTTCCTTTGCATGAGCTTAGTGTGTTTACCCTTGGGTAACCTTTCCTTCTTCAAATTTTCCCAAACCATATCTCCAACTTGAAACTGTACCTCTCTCCTTTTTTGATCTACATGTTCTTTGTATTTATCTAATGGCTTTTGAAGTTGTATTTTGATATGCTCATGAACTTCTTTTATGGCATAAAAAAACCTCTCACCATCTGCACTTATGGGATCCATATGGGGTAGTTTTCTCAACTCCAATACCCCTCTTGGATGCAACCCATACACAATCTAAAATGGTGACTTCCTTGTGCTTAGGTTTATAGTGTCATTTTAGGAAAACTCAACCTGAGGTAAGATTGAATCCCACTTTTCACCATGTTGCCTTGTAAGACATCTCAACAAATTCTCTAATAACCAGTTTACTACTTTTGTCTGTCCATCCATTTGTGGATGATAGGCTAATGAGAAGGACATATTGGTGCCAAGTTTCCTTCATAGATTTCTCCAAAAATGGCCAACAAATTTGACATCCCGGTTAGACACTATGTTCAATGGAAGTCCATGAATCCTTTCTACTTCTCTGAAAAACAAATCTGCTATTAGTGGACTTACATGGCAAGAAATGTGCCATTTTACTAAAACTATCCACTATCACAAATACACTGTCAAACCCCTTTTGGGTTCTAGGTAAACCCATTAAAAATTCCATTGACACACTCTCCCATGATCTTGAGGGAATGGGTAAGGGTTGATAGAGACCAGAATTGCTACTTCTTCCTTTTTCATTTTGGTAAATGGTGCATGCGTCTACAAACTTTCTAATATCAACCTGTAATTTGGGCCAAAAGTAGTGCCTTCTTACCAATTCAAGTGTCTTGTCCAAACCAAAATGACCTTCCATAGCTCCACTCTACTTTTCCTTGATGATTTTAGTCCTCATTGAGAATTTTGGTATGCACAATTGCCCACCTTTGAAAATAAGTGCATCTTGGATCAGAAAATCAAAAAACTCTACATGATACCTTTCACCAAATTTAGTACATGCCTTGTAAATATCCTTAGAGTCCTCATCTGCAACATACATTTCTTTCATTGCATCAATCCCAATGCTTTCTAATTGGATTTCAGATATGGTTAGCACTCTCCTACTCAGTGCATCAACCACTTTATTGGCTACTCCCTTCTTGTGTTTTATGGAAAGGTATAGGCTTGTAGGGATTCTATCAACTTCATATGCCTATGGCCTAACTTTTCTTGGCTATTAATGAAACTCAAGGCTTGGTTGTCAGTGTATACCACAAATTCCTTTGGTAGTAGATAGTGTCTCCATTTTTTCAATGCTTGAACTAGTGCATACATTTCTAGGTCATAAGAAGAATATTTTCTCTTTGCCTCATTGAGTTTTTCACTAAAGAATGCTATAGGTATGCCCTCTTGGCTTATGATTGCTCCTATGGCCACATTACTACCATCACATTCAATCTGAAACACTTTGTTAAAATCAGGTAAAGCAAGTACTAGTTATTGAGCTACCACTTTCTTGAGAGTTTCAAATGCCTCAGCCACCTCCTTTGTCCAAGAAAACCTACACTTTTGACCACCTTTTATGGTTTCCAACATTGGAGCACATTACTGACTGAAACCTCTTATTAACTTTCTATAAAATGTGGCTAATCCATGGAAACTTCTAACTTCACCAATAGTCTTAGGAGTAGGCCAAGAAAGAATTGCATTTACCATATCTTGATCCATCTCCAAGTAACCTTCGGAGATCACAAATCCTAGGTAGATGAGCTCTTCCTGCATGAACAAACACTTCTCCATATTGATCATCAATTCCTCTTCACTCAACCTTTTCAAAATCATGTCTAGATATCTCAAGTCTTCTTCCTTTGTCCTGCTAAATACTAGGATGTCATCCAAATACACTGTTACAAACTTGTGAATTCTTTCAAAAATTCATTCATGAGTCTCATGAATGTGCTTGGGGCATTAGACAAACCAAATGGCATAACCTTCCATTCATACAACCCTTCATTTGTTTTGAAGGTTGTTTTCCACTCATCACCAGGCCTAATTCTAATTTGGTGGCATCCACTCTTGAAATCAATTTTGGGAAAATATTTTGCATGCCCCAAACAATCAACAAAATCCTCTATCCTAAGAATTGGAAATATATACCTTATGGTGATCTTGTTGAGAGCTCTTGAGTTAGTACAAAGCATCTAGGTTGCATCCTTTTTGGGTGCCAAAACTATCGGTACTGCACATGGGCTAAGACTCTTTCCAATCAGATCAGAGTCTAGCAACTCTTGAATCTACCTTGCCATCTCCTCATTTTGTTGTGGTGTGAGTTTGCATGTAGTGTTGTTAGGAAATGTAGCCACTGGGATCAAGTAAATATAGTGACTGATCTCCCTCATTGGCAGCAAACTCCTTGGCACTCCATCTGCAACTATTCCCTAGTATCTACCAATAATCTCCTTCACTTCCAGACTGACATCCTTGTCCTTTCCTTCTTCCCTATCATCTATAGTAGGCTTCCCCTTTTATGTTAGTATTGGAAGCAATGCAAAGCATATTCCTTCTTGCATCTTTATCTCCTTGAGGAATGGTTTTCCCTTCATCATCATCACTTTGGACTCAATTTCTTTCTGCTCTTCATTATTTTTAGTCAGGGGTAGTAGCTCTATGACCTATCCATTCTTTGTGATGGAATAGGTATTCCTAAATCCATCATGGTGTGCTTTGAGGTTATACTACCATGGTCTTCCAAACAAGAGGTGACAAACATCCATGTTAACAACATCAAACAAAATCTATGTGGGAGAAAAAGCAAGACTAGGTTATCATGCCCTAATCTTACCTTTTGACACACATTATAGAATACAAAAGAGCCTAGAGGTATCACACAATTGGCTACTTCTTTTTATGAAAGAGAGAGCCACGGGCTACCTATTAGGATTTCTATTCCTTCATTGTATTTGAAAGGTAAGATTATGCAAGTTCAATTCCTAACCCTAAAATGCAAGTATGAGCTAACAACTAGATTGCAGAATTGAACTTAAACAATGGAAAGCTATAAACACAAGGATAAAACAAGAATGTAGATGCATACTCGGAGTCAAAATTTGACTGAAAATGTTCGGGATGGGGGCGCAGGTGCCACTGTCCAGATTCTGTCCCGGAACTGCACTTGAAACTGCTGTTTTGCACTCTGGAAAACTGTCTGAAATGCTGTCTGTCAGGAGGACCAGGGCACCCAGCGCCTCTGTCCCAGGGACCAGGGCACCCAGTGCCCCTATCTTGGTAGGACCAGGGTGCCCCACTCCCCTGTCCTGGTATTCTGCTCTGCAATTTGATGTGGGGTGATGTCTCGACCTGCTTTTCCCGGATCTGTAACTTGCAGCGTCGTCCAAGTCCCGAAACCTGCACTTATATCTGAAAAAGGTGTTTGGGCGGCTATATAGGGTTTTGCCTTAGTCAAACCCCCACTTCTATGATTTCCACCTCCATGAATAGCCAAGTTGTATTGTAAAAGTAATGTGTGTGTGCAAGATCTAAAATGCAAGTAAGCAAACTAGAGCAACCTAGAAAGTAAACCCTAATTGCTTGTAAATGATAATGTAAGTTCTCTAAATCAAGATGAAAAGTGATCTAAAGCATGAATAAATGATGTATTGAAGCTTATGCAAAGACATGAAAACAACATGAAATCATACCCAACCCCCAAGGGAGAGGTACAAGCCAATCTTCAGTCGGTAATCTCCTATTGTTCTTCAATGTCTTCCAAGCCCTAAATGGATGAATGGATTTGATAAATGCTTGATAGAGGGATGTTGAAAGTTGTTGAAGTCTTCAAAGATCTTCTCTTTTGCTGCATATGAGGTTCTTGAAAACAAAATTCTGATCCCTTCAAATGAAGAAAGAGAGCTCTTATGTATGAAACCCTAGGTCGCAATTTCGTCTTTTGGCCGACCTAGAGATTGAATCTCCCGCCAATTTCTTGGGGTTAAGCTTTATTTTATGATTGGATCGTGCTCCTAAAATTTTGGGAAAAATGTCTAGGACCGTGTGCACTCCGGGCGCCATGGTCCCGACAACTTTTCACCAAATTTTCAGGGCCGTCAGATATGATGATTTTAGAGAGAATCCCGAAGTTACAGGTGATTTCGAGATGTTTTGACCCCCGAAATCAAGCCCCCAAGTTCGAAATAGGACTTAATTAGGGTTTTTGATTAGATGATGTATTGGAGGAATAACATGAAAAGGGGCACACTTTAACTAAAGGGCCCGACTTTATGATGTGAAGGATGATGAAATAGGACCTTAGACCTAATTAATTTGATTAATTAAGTGCTAAAGGGGAAATGCAATGCAAAATGCAAACCGCGCCAAGGCGGGTGCTAAACTAGGTGTGAAATTGTATTGCCTTAGCAAGTGCGTACAATTTACAATGCTACATTTAGCCCCCACTTTAGCGGTCATATGAGTACTACGTGCATATGCAAGATAAAGTACAGAAAGTAAACATCATTTGAAAAAGGATATATCCATAAGTTGTCGGACGAAGCCCCTAGCGGTATCTGCAGTACATAGTTAGGAACCACACCCTACAAAACACACGTTAGATCACAAAATCACCTAATTCTTACTAAGGAAAGTGATGAAACTTGTGAGTAGCTATATGCCCCCCCCTGTTTCGACTTGCTTATTAGGGAGGTGAAACAGGGTAGCATGTTTACTTACGACAAATTGTGTAAGAGAGTATTGATGAGGGGTGTTCACTAAAAAGGCTTCATCAGAGAACTTTTTGGAACATCCCGAGGGTAGGGGAATGAAAATATGATTCCTACGCAACAAACGGTTCGAAAATCGCATCTCCCAAACTCAAGTTATGATGAAATGAGTGATAGAGGAAAATTAGGGTTTTGAAAGAATGAAAGTATATACCTTTGAAAGTGACATTTGCATTTGTCACTTTGTTGATTCTGAGTATTGTCTATTGCAGTGGAGCCCACATAGCCATCATCATGCCTTCACGACGACCAGAGCATCCCACGAGGATTGAGATCCTGTGACAGGCCGTGATCGACGACGAGCCACTGGACGAGGTGAGTTGACTGAATGTTGACTTTTGATTTTCTGCATTTGACTTTTTGTGATCATTTGCGGGCCCTGGAATCTGACTGTGGGTCCCACACAGGGTGCCATGATCCCTGTGGGGTGTTATGGTCCCTGTGGGGTGCCATGGTCCCCTCAGGGCGCCATGGTCCCTGACAGGGCGCCATGGTCCCAATCAGGACTTGGCGAGAGATACCAGGGTTAGCATACGATGTTTGATAGTTTGCATGAATGATTTTGATGACTGAGTACTGATTACGGTTATGTTTTTGTGTTGCAGGGTCTCCCATATATGAGAGAGCATATGGCGGGGCAGATTCTTCGCAGTTTGCGAGATCAGATTCCCCGGCTAACTTAGGCAGAGAGAGACACATTGTCGATCGTGGGTTTATGGTCTATGATTCTTATGCCGGCCATTAGATTTCATCCCACAATGCTGATG